>NW_024060465.1:0-24309 GCF_016432855.1 Salvelinus namaycush | reverse complement strand
AGTTTGGGTATTGATTCTAAAAACGCCCCCCCTCCTGCACTACCTTCCCTTGGTTGTGGATATTGTGCCTTTTGGGTATGGTTGTTGTTACATAACCCTCCCGTTGTCCTCCTATTATGCCTAGCACACAGTGTCCCCCCCGGGTCACCCTGTCCCGTCTTGGCTAAAGGCCCAGTGGGCACAAGTGTGACAGTATGGGTGTGAACAGCCTTTGCAGATGTATTTCTTACACCTGCAGCACGCGGTGTGTGTCTTGGCGTCCTTCTTGGGTGGGCAGAGCTGACACCTCTTCCTCTTACTCGCCTCCAGCCGGGCAGGCCGGGGCTGGGTCGGAGGCGGCGGCCGGGCCGACGGCTCGCTCAAGGGCTTGCGGACGAGCCTCGGCGGATACACGCTCGCCCCGTATGACTTTGACAAGTGCTGAGGCGGCTTCGGTGCGGGGGAGACGCTGCCTTCTTTGGATCAAGGGCTTCACGAGCGCCTTTCCGAGCTGCTCCAGGAACACCCTCCTCTTGTTCCGCTTCCCGGGCATCCAGTCGGGGTTGATCTCTCGCCATATGACAAAGGCGTTGTAGGAGGACACGTCGAGGATGTTGTGGAAGATGACCAGGGGCCAGCGGGCGGTCATCCGTCTGCAGCTGTAGGTGCCGACCACCTTGTCTAGGTTGTCCACGCCGCCCTTGTTGCAGTTGTAGTCTAGGATGAGGGCCGGCTTCCGGTCTCGGCGATCGCTAACGTCGGGCTCCGCGTGCCGCGTGCTCAGAAGCAGCACGTTCTTATTTCTCTTTGCCAGGTAGGACACTAGAGTGGCGGTGGGCGTGAAGGCGAACCTGGAGGACGAGACCTGTCTGTCCTTGGACTGGAGCAGCGCGGGAGGGAGCTCGGGCTTGTTCTTTCGCACCGTGCCCACCATGGTGAGGTTCCTCTCGAGGAGCCGCTGCCCGAGTTCGTAGGAGGTGAAGAAATTGTCACACGTGACGTTGTGACCGCCCGGCAGTCCCTCGGTCAGATCGAGGACGACGCGCGCGCCCTGGTTCTTCTCGGGGCCTCCGCCGGCCGCCTTGCCGGTGTACACTTGCATCTTCCAAGCGTAGCTGGACTTGGCGTCGCAGGCCACCCACGACTTGATGCCGTATTTGGCCGGCTTGCTGGGAATGTACTGTCGGAAAGGACAGCGTCCTTTCGGCGAGGGAGAGGGGAGGGAGAGGAGAGGGAGAGGAGATTAGCAGAGTCATACACAGATACATAGACTGCCCGTGCTCTCTACGCTACACGTACAAACACAGATACCAGCGTCATCGTTACCGGCTCACCATCGGGGCGCACTGCGTTTACGTTACACGCAGCCGCCTCCGCCGCCCGTGCTACTGCCGATTGCTACTACTGCCGATTGCTACTACTGCCCGTGCTACTACTGCCCGTGCTACTACTGCCCGTGCTCCACGTTGCTACTCTTGCCGATTGCTACTACTGCCCGTGCTACTACTGCCCGTGCTCTCTATGCTACACGTACATAGACAGATACATTGACTGCCCGTGCTCTACGCTACACGTACAAACACAGATACATAGACTGCCCGTGCTCTCTACGCTACACGTACAAACACAGATACATAGACTGCCCGTGCTCTCTACGCTACGCGTACGTACACAGATGCATAGACGGTACCTCTGAACGGGACCAGTTGTTCGTCCACCGTCACTTCGGGCCCCGGGTTGTAGAGGGCCTGCAGCCGCTCCTCCCACAGGTCCCACACCTCTCTCACGGCCGCCAGTCTGTCGGTGGCGAGTCTCGCGGGTCTCGACTGGCGGTCGTCGAATCGCAGCAGCCTCGAGTACTTGTGAAACGCCTTGAGCGGCATGGTGGCGCGGAACACGGTCCTGCCGCTCTCGGCGTCCCACAGGCTGGCCGCGGCCTCGCCTCGGGACCTGTAGACGCCGGCTAGGATCAGCAGCCCTACGTAGGCGCGCAGGTCGGTGGAGTCCATGGGTCGCCAGCCGTCGCCGTATTTTCTCACCCCCTGCAGATTCGTCATGTCCACGATGATCCTTTCTATCGCCGGTGTGACAAACAGACGGAAGGCGGACGCGATGTCGAGCGCTCGCGACGCGGCGTAGGCCGTGGGGCCCGGCGTCACGGCGGGGCAGGGCGGGCGGATGGCGCGGGGCCGGTCCGGGCCGCGATAGGCCACGGAGGACCATTTGATTTTGCCGTTTTTTGACAGCAACGTCTCCCTTTCTGGCTCTGGCTCTCTGGCTCTGTCTCGCTCTCGCTCTCTGTCTCTGGCTCGCTCTCTGTCTGGCTCTCTGTCTCGCTCTCGGCCAGCGGCCGCGTCTCCCTCTCGCTCTCCCTCCGGCTCTTCCTCCGAAGAGGAGCACGACCGCGAGGCCGAGTCGTCTTCGTAGTCGTCCGCGTCGCGCTCGGGGTTGTATTCCTCACCGTCTTCATCTTCCGAAACGTCCTCCTCTTCGGAATCGCAGTAGTCTTCTTCGTCTTCTTGGTCGACGCTGGAGGATATCTGTTCCAGGACCTGAGCCGCGCTGAAACCGGGACTGCGAGGCGTCGTAGGCGGAGGCAACACGCTCGGCGGGGTCGTATTCCTCGTCGTCGTCGTCGTCCTCGTCGTCGTCCTCATCATCGTCCTCATCTTCTTCTTCTTCTTCTTGTTCTTCTTGTTCTTCTTCTTGTTCTTGTTCTTGTTCTTCTTCTTCCTGACAATATTAGTAGGCTCTCTACGCCCTGCTTACAGTCGTAGGCGGAGGGCTCACGCTCGGCGGGGTCGTATTCCTCCTCGTCGTCGTCCTCGTCCTCGTCCTCTTCTTCTTCTTCTTCTTCTTCTTCTTCTTCTTCTTCTTCTTCTTCTTCCTGACGATATTAGTAGCCTCTCTACGCCCTGCTTACGGTGGCCACGTGAATGGGACGAGGCACGCGAATGGACGAGGCGCGTGGTCGGCCCTGCCTGCTCCTTCGGGCCCTTCGGCCCCTTCGGTCCCATCCGGGACGCTCGGCTGGCCTCCCCGTGTGATAGCACCGAGGTCGTGCACTGAGTTGTTGGGGACAACTGGTCCCTGCCGGGGTCACTCAGACCCGGCCCAGACAGAGGGGAACAACTCCTAACACAGGCCCCGGGTCACTCCGACCCAGCTCAAGACAGGGGTAGGAGGGTTACAACATACACCTTGCTAACGCTGCCGGGGTCACTCTGACCCAAGCCCCCGGAACAGAGGGGAACAACTCATAACGCAGGGCCTACAACAGGGCCCGGGTCACTGTGACCCGGCCCAGACAGGGGTAGGAGGGTTACAACATACACCTTGCTAACGCTGCCAGAGTCTCTCTAACCCACACAGACACTGGGAATCGACTCGTAACGCTGGCCGGGGGTAACTCTGACCCGCCGAGGCAAGGGGAAGGTTGTGTAACAACAGCCATACCCGAAAGGCACAATTTCCACAACCAAGGGAAAGTAGTTTGTAGGGGGGCGTTTTTAGATTCGATATCCAAACTCACACGGGGCCCAAGGGCCCGATGGGGGACAGAGGGCCGTATTCGACACAGGCCCTTGCCCGGAATGTTGAGCGTGTCAATTTTGGGGCAGGACCTTTTACTAGTATCCAGCAGGTGGTGGTGTTGGGTCACTGTGACCCCGGCCTGCCAGGGTCTCTCTGACCCACACAGACACGGGGGAAGCGACAGGTAACGCTGCCGAGGGTCACTCTGACCCCTCTGACGTCACTATGACCCCGCCCACACAGGGGCAGGGGCAGGAGGGTTACAACATACACCTTGCTAACGCCGCCGGGGTCACTCTGACCCCTCTGACGTCACTATGACCCCGCCCACACAGGGGCAGGAGGGTTACAACATACACCTTGCTAACGCTGCCGGGGTCACTCCGACCCACACACAGACACGGGCAATCAACTCGGAACTGCCCGGGGTCGCTCTGACCCGCCGAGACAACGGGAGGGTTATGGAAAAGTGTTTTTTTTCAATTTCATGCTTGAAACTCGCTGAAATTGGTTCCTATCCTCTAGTTTAAGCAGTACTGCAAAAAAATTCACTAACAGAGTGCATTAAACACGATTTAGAGCTTGTTTAAGGAAAAGTGTTTTTTTTCAATTTCATGCTTGAAACTCGCTGAAATTGGTTCCTATCCTCTAGTTTAAGCAGTACTGCAAAAAAATTCACTAACAGAGTGCATTAAACACGATTTAGAGCTTGTTTAAGGAAAAGTGTTTTTTTTCAATTTCATGCTTGAAACTCGCTGAAATTGGTTCCTATCCTCTAGTTTAAGCAGTACTGCAAAAAAATTCACTAACAGAGTGCATTAAACACGATTTAGAGCTTGTTTAAGGAAAAGTGTTTTTTTTCAATTTCATGCTTGAAACTCGCTGAAATTGGTTCCTATCCTCTAGTTTAAGCAGTACTGCAAAAAAATTCACTAACAGAGTGCATTAAACACGATTTAGAGCTTGTTTAAGGAAAAGTGTTTTTTTTCAATTTCATGCTTGAAACTCGCTGAAATTGGTTCCTATCCTCTAGTTTAAGCAGTACTGCAAAAAAATTCACTAACAGAGTGCATTAAACACGATTTAGAGCTTGTTTAAGGAAAAGTGTTTTTTTTCAATTTCATGCTTGAAACTCGCTGAAATTGGTTCCTATCCTCTAGTTTAAGCAGTACTGCAAAAAAATTCACTAACAGAGTGCATTAAACACGATTTAGAGCTTGTTTAAGGAAAAGTGTTTTTTTTCAATTTCATGCTTGAAACTCGCTGAAATTGGTTCCTATCCTCTAGTTTAAGCAGTACTGCAAAAAAATTCACTAACAGAGTGCATTAAACACGATTTAGAGCTTGTTTAAGGAAAAGTGTTTTTTTTCAATTTCATGCTTGAAACTCGCTGAAATTGGTTCCTATCCTCTAGTTTAAGCAGTACTGCAAAAAAATTCACTAACAGAGTGCATTAAACACGATTTAGAGCTTGTTTAAGGAAAAGTGTTTTTTTTCAATTTCATGCTTGAAACTCGCTGAAATTGGTTCCTATCCTCTAGTTTAAGCAGTACTGCAAAAAAATTCACTAACAGAGTGCATTAAACACGATTTAGAGCTTGTTTAAGGAAAAGTGTTTTTTTTCAATTTCATGCTTGAAACTCGCTGAAATTGGTTCCTATCCTCTAGTTTAAGCAGTACTGCAAAAAAATTCACTAACAGAGTGCATTAAACACGATTTAGAGCTTGTTTAAGGAAAAGTGTTTTTTTTCAATTTCATGCTTGAAACTCGCTGAAATTGGTTCCTATCCTCTAGTTTAAGCAGTACTGCAAAAAAATTCACTAACAGAGTGCATTAAACACGATTTAGAGCTTGTTTAAGGAAAAGTGTTTTTTTTCAATTTCATGCTTGAAACTCGCTGAAATTGGTTCCTATCCTCTAGTTTAAGCAGTACTGCAAAAAAATTCACTAACAGAGTGCATTAAACACGATTTAGAGCTTGTTTAAGGAAAAGTGTTTTTTTTCAATTTCATGCTTGAAACTCGCTGAAATTGGTTCCTATCCTCTAGTTTAAGCAGTACTGCAAAAAAATTCACTAACAGAGTGCATTAAACACGATTTAGAGCTTGTTTAAGGAAAAGTGTTTTTTTTCAATTTCATGCTTGAAACTCGCTGAAATTGGTTCCTATCCTCTAGTTTAAGCAGTACTGCAAAAAAATTCACTAACAGAGTGCATTAAACACGATTTAGAGCTTGTTTAAGGAAAAGTGTTTTTTTTCAATTTCATGCTTGAAACTCGCTGAAATTGGTTCCTATCCTCTAGTTTAAGCAGTACTGCAAAAAAATTCACTAACAGAGTGCATTAAACACGATTTAGAGCTTGTTTAAGGAAAAGTGTTTTTTTTCAATTTCATGCTTGAAACTCGCTGAAATTGGTTCCTATCCTCTAGTTTAAGCAGTACTGCAAAAAAATTCACTAACAGAGTGCATTAAACACGATTTAGAGCTTGTTTAAGGAAAAGTGTTTTTTTTCAATTTCATGCTTGAAACTCGCTGAAATTGGTTCCTATCCTCTAGTTTAAGCAGTACTGCAAAAAAATTCACTAACAGAGTGCATTAAACACGATTTAGAGCTTGTTTAAGGAAAAGTGTTTTTTTTCAATTTCATGCTTGAAACTCGCTGAAATTGGTTCCTATCCTCTAGTTTAAGCAGTACTGCAAAAAAATTCACTAACAGAGTGCATTAAACACGATTTAGAGCTTGTTTAAGGAAAAGTGTTTTTTTTCAATTTCATGCTTGAAACTCGCTGAAATTGGTTCCTATCCTCTAGTTTAAGCAGTACTGCAAAAAAATTCACTAACAGAGTGCATTAAACACGATTTAGAGCTTGTTTAAGGAAAAGTGTTTTTTTTCAATTTCATGCTTGAAACTCGCTGAAATTGGTTCCTATCCTCTAGTTTAAGCAGTACTGCAAAAAAATTCACTAACAGAGTGCATTAAACACGATTTAGAGCTTGTTTAAGGAAAAGTGTTTTTTTTCAATTTCATGCTTGAAACTCGCTGAAATTGGTTCCTATCCTCTAGTTTAAGCAGTACTGCAAAAAAATTCACTAACAGAGTGCA
Organism: Salvelinus namaycush; assembly: GCF_016432855.1. Classification (NCBI taxonomy): domain Eukaryota; kingdom Metazoa; phylum Chordata; class Actinopteri; order Salmoniformes; family Salmonidae; genus Salvelinus; species Salvelinus namaycush. Next base: position 17,692 of record NW_024060465.1, on the reverse strand, counting down.
TTAAACACGATTTAGAGCTTGTTTAAGGAAAAGTGTTTTTTTTCAATTTCATGCTTGAAACTCGCTGAAATTGGTTCCTATCCTCTAGTTTAAGCAGTACTGCAAAAAAATTCACTAACAGAGTGCATTAAACACGATTTAGAGCTTGTTTAAGGAAAAGTGTTTTTTTTCAATTTCATGCTTGAAACTCGCTGAAATTGGTTCCTATCCTCTAGTTTAAGCAGTACTGCAAAAAAATTCACTAACAGAGTGCATTAAACACGATTTAGAGCTTGTTTAAGGAAAAGTGTTTTTTTTCAATTTCATGCTTGAAACTCGCTGAAATTGGTTCCTATCCTCTAGTTTAAGCAGTACTGCAAAAAAATTCACTAACAGAGTGCATTAAACACGATTTAGAGCTTGTTTAAGGAAAAGTGTTTTTTTTCAATTTCATGCTTGAAACTCGCTGAAATTGGTTCCTATCCTCTAGTTTAAGCAGTACTGCAAAAAAATTCACTAACAGAGTGCATTAAACACGATTTAGAGCTTGTTTAAGGAAAAGTGTTTTTTTTCAATTTCATGCTTGAAACTCGCTGAAATTGGTTCCTATCCTCTAGTTTAAGCAGTACTGCAAAAAAATTCACTAACAGAGTGCATTAAACACGATTTAGAGCTTGTTTAAGGAAAAGTGTTTTTTTTCAATTTCATGCTTGAAACTCGCTGAAATTGGTTCCTATCCTCTAGTTTAAGCAGTACTGCAAAAAAATTCACTAACAGAGTGCATTAAACACGATTTAGAGCTTGTTACTTTCACACATTAAAGTCCAATACAGCTAATGAAAGACACAGATCTTGTGAATCCAGTCAACATGTCCGATTTTTTAAATGTTTTACAGGGAAGACACAATATGTAAAGATGTACATCTATTACCTAAAAACACATTAGCATAATCCACCATCTTTTATTTGTCCACCAACACCAGTAGCCATCACCAATTCGGCTAAACTAAGATATTTATAGCCCCTAACCAACAAAAAAACTCATTAGATGACAGTCTGATAACATATTTATGGTATGGGATAGGTTTTGTTAGAAAAAAGTGCATATTTCAGGTAGATGGCATAGGTTACAATTGCACCCACCGTCACAAATGGAATAGAAAAACTACTTAGAGCAACGTGTTTACCTACTTACTAATCATCAAACATTTCGTAAAAATACACAGCATACACGAATCGAAAGACACAGATCCTGTGAATACAGACAATATTTCAGATTTTCTAAGTGTCTTACAGCGAAAACACAATAAATCGTTATATTAGCATAGCACATACCACATAGCAGCCCAGCATTGATTCTAGCCAAAGTGAGCGATAAAAGTCAACATCGCCAAAAGATATTAATTTTTTCACTAACCTTCTCAGAATTCTTCCGATGACACTCCTGTAACATCACATTACAACATGCATATACAGTTTGATCGCAAATGTTTATATTTAGCCACCAAAATCATGGTTATACAATGTGAAATTTAGCTCAGCTGGTCAGAAAATTTCCTTGCGCCACTTAGACAGTGATCTACTCTTATACATAAATACTCATAAACGTGACTAAAAAATATAGGGTGGACAGGGATTGATAGACAATTTAATTCTTAATACAATTGCGTTATTACATTTTTTAATTTATCCTTACTTTTCAATACAGTTTGCGCCAAGCGAAGCTACGTCAAAAAACATGGCGTCCTAAGCCACTAAAATGTTTCGACAGAAACACGATTTATCATAATAAAAATGTCCTACCTTGAGCTGTTCTTCCATCAGTATCTTGGGCAAAGGATCCTTTCTTGGGAGAAATCGTCTTTTGGTGGAAAGCTGTCCTCTTGCCATGTGGAAATGCCAACGGCGTTCGGGATGAACTGAAAAGCGTGCCCAACTATTCACATCGTTGCAAAAATAAATGTCCCAAAATCGCACTAAACGGATATAAATTGCTATAAAACGCTTTAAATTAACTACCTTATGATGTTTTTAACTCCCATAACGAGTAGAAACATGACCCGAGTAATATTACCCCCTTCACTAATGCTTGGAAAAGGTGCGGGCCGGTGTCCTCTAGGCGCATGACGCAGCTCCAAAAGAATGACTAGCTTCAGGGTTTTTTCATTTGTAGGGCCTGTGAACGCGCAATCGACCCCATTGGAATCGTCATCACGTAAAGGCATCCAGGGGAAGACGTAAGAAGTGTCCGTATAGTCATAGCAAAATCAGTGCCTTTTTAACTGACTTCAGAACAGTGGCCCTTATTTAAGGAAAAGTGTTTTTTTTCAATTTCATGCTTGAAACTCGCTGAAATTGGTTCCTATCCTCTAGTTTAAGCAGTACTGCAAAAAAATTCACTAACAGAGTGCATTAAACACGATTTAGAGCTTGTTTAAGGAAAAGTGTTTTTTTTCAATTTCATGCTTGAAACTCGCTGAAATTGGTTCCTATCCTCTAGTTTAAGCAGTACTGCAAAAAAATTCACTAACAGAGTGCATTAAACACGATTTAGAGCTTGTTTAAGGAAAAGTGTTTTTTTTCAATTTCATGCTTGAAACTCGCTGAAATTGGTTCCTATCCTCTAGTTTAAGCAGTACTGCAAAAAAATTCACTAACAGAGTGCATTAAACACGATTTAGAGCTTGTTTAAGGAAAAGTGTTTTTTTTCAATTTCATGCTTGAAACTCGCTGAAATTGGTTCCTATCCTCTAGTTTAAGCAGTACTGCAAAAAAATTCACTAACAGAGTGCATTAAACACGATTTAGAGCTTGTTTAAGGAAAAGTGTTTTTTTTCAATTTCATGCTTGAAACTCGCTGAAATTGGTTCCTATCCTCTAGTTTAAGCAGTACTGCAAAAAAATTCACTAACAGAGTGCATTAAACACGATTTAGAGCTTGTTTAAGGAAAAGTGTTTTTTTTCAATTTCATGCTTGAAACTCGCTGAAATTGGTTCCTATCCTCTAGTTTAAGCAGTACTGCAAAAAAATTCACTAACAGAGTGCATTAAACACGATTTAGAGCTTGTTTAAGGAAAAGTGTTTTTTTTCAATTTCATGCTTGAAACTCGCTGAAATTGGTTCCTATCCTCTAGTTTAAGCAGTACTGCAAAAAAATTCACTAACAGAGTGCATTAAACACGATTTAGAGCTTGTTTAAGGAAAAGTGTTTTTTTTCAATTTCATGCTTGAAACTCGCTGAAATTGGTTCCTATCCTCTAGTTTAAGCAGTACTGCAAAAAAATTCACTAACAGAGTGCATTAAACACGATTTAGAGCTTGTTTAAGGAAAAGTGTTTTTTTTCAATTTCATGCTTGAAACTCGCTGAAATTGGTTCCTATCCTCTAGTTTAAGCAGTACTGCAAAAAAATTCACTAACAGAGTGCATTAAACACGATTTAGAGCTTGTTTAAGGAAAAGTGTTTTTTTTCAATTTCATGCTTGAAACTCGCTGAAATTGGTTCCTATCCTCTAGTTTAAGCAGTACTGCAAAAAAATTCACTAACAGAGTGCATTAAACACGATTTAGAGCTTGTTTAAGGAAAAGTGTTTTTTTTCAATTTCATGCTTGAAACTCGCTGAAATTGGTTCCTATCCTCTAGTTTAAGCAGTACTGCAAAAAAATTCACTAACAGAGTGCATTAAACACGATTTAGAGCTTGTTTAAGGAAAAGTGTTTTTTTTCAATTTCATGCTTGAAACTCGCTGAAATTGGTTCCTATCCTCTAGTTTAAGCAGTACTGCAAAAAAATTCACTAACAGAGTGCATTAAACACGATTTAGAGCTTGTTTAAGGAAAAGTGTTTTTTTTCAATTTCATGCTTGAAACTCGCTGAAATTGGTTCCTATCCTCTAGTTTAAGCAGTACTGCAAAAAAATTCACTAACAGAGTGCATTAAACACGATTTAGAGCTTGTTTAAGGAAAAGTGTTTTTTTTCAATTTCATGCTTGAAACTCGCTGAAATTGGTTCCTATCCTCTAGTTTAAGCAGTACTGCAAAAAAATTCACTAACAGAGTGCATTAAACACGATTTAGAGCTTGTTTAAGGAAAAGTGTTTTTTTTCAATTTCATGCTTGAAACTCGCTGAAATTGGTTCCTATCCTCTAGTTTAAGCAGTACTGCAAAAAAATTCACTAACAGAGTGCATTAAACACGATTTAGAGCTTGTTTAAGGAAAAGTGTTTTTTTTCAATTTCATGCTTGAAACTCGCTGAAATTGGTTCCTATCCTCTAGTTTAAGCAGTACTGCAAAAAAATTCACTAACAGAGTGCATTAAACACGATTTAGAGCTTGTTTAAGGAAAAGTGTTTTTTTTCAATTTCATGCTTGAAACTCGCTGAAATTGGTTCCTATCCTCTAGTTTAAGCAGTACTGCAAAAAAATTCACTAACAGAGTGCATTAAACACGATTTAGAGCTTGTTTAAGGAAAAGTGTTTTTTTTCAATTTCATGCTTGAAACTCGCTGAAATTGGTTCCTATCCTCTAGTTTAAGCAGTACTGCAAAAAAATTCACTAACAGAGTGCATTAAACACGATTTAGAGCTTGTTTAAGGAAAAGTGTTTTTTTTCAATTTCATGCTTGAAACTCGCTGAAATTGGTTCCTATCCTCTAGTTTAAGCAGTACTGCAAAAAAATTCACTAACAGAGTGCATTAAACACGATTTAGAGCTTGTTTAAGGAAAAGTGTTTTTTTTCAATTTCATGCTTGAAACTCGCTGAAATTGGTTCCTATCCTCTAGTTTAAGCAGTACTGCAAAAAAATTCACTAACAGAGTGCATTAAACACGATTTAGAGCTTGTTTAAGGAAAAGTGTTTTTTTTCAATTTCATGCTTGAAACTCGCTGAAATTGGTTCCTATCCTCTAGTTTAAGCAGTACTGCAAAAAAATTCACTAACAGAGTGCATTAAACACGATTTAGAGCTTGTTTAAGGAAAAGTGTTTTTTTTCAATTTCATGCTTGAAACTCGCTGAAATTGGTTCCTATCCTCTAGTTTAAGCAGTACTGCAAAAAAATTCACTAACAGAGTGCATTAAACACGATTTAGAGCTTGTTTAAGGAAAAGTGTTTTTTTTCAATTTCATGCTTGAAACTCGCTGAAATTGGTTCCTATCCTCTAGTTTAAGCAGTACTGCAAAAAAATTCACTAACAGAGTGCATTAAACACGATTTAGAGCTTGTTTAAGGAAAAGTGTTTTTTTTCAATTTCATGCTTGAAACTCGCTGAAATTGGTTCCTATCCTCTAGTTTAAGCAGTACTGCAAAAAAAATTCACTAACAGAGTGCATTAAACACGATTTAGAGCTTGTTTAAGGAAAAGTGTTTTTTTTCAATTTCATGCTTGAAACTCGCTGAAATTGGTTCCTATCCTCTAGTTTAAGCAGTACTGCAAAAAAATTCACTAACAGAGTGCATTAAACACGATTTAGAGCTTGTTTAAGGAAAAGTGTTTTTTTTCAATTTCATGCTTGAAACTCGCTGAAATTGGTTCCTATCCTCTAGTTTAAGCAGTACTGCAAAAAAATTCACTAACAGAGTGCATTAAACACGATTTAGAGCTTGTTTAAGGAAAAGTGTTTTTTTTCAATTTCATGCTTGAAACTCGCTGAAATTGGTTCCTATCCTCTAGTTTAAGCAGTACTGCAAAAAAATTCACTAACAGAGTGCATTAAACACGATTTAGAGCTTGTTTAAGGAAAAGTGTTTTTTTTCAATTTCATGCTTGAAACTCGCTGAAATTGGTTCCTATCCTCTAGTTTAAGCAGTACTGCAAAAAAATTCACTAACAGAGTGCATTAAACACGATTTAGAGCTTGTTTAAGGAAAAGTGTTTTTTTTCAATTTCATGCTTGAAACTCGCTGAAATTGGTTCCTATCCTCTAGTTTAAGCAGTACTGCAAAAAAATTCACTAACAGAGTGCATTAAACACGATTTAGAGCTTGTTTAAGGAAAAGTGTTTTTTTTCAATTTCATGCTTGAAACTCGCTGAAATTGGTTCCTATCCTCTAGTTTAAGCAGTACTGCAAAAAAATTCACTAACAGAGTGCATTAAACACGATTTAGAGCTTGTTTAAGGAAAAGTGTTTTTTTTCAATTTCATGCTTGAAACTCGCTGAAATTGGTTCCTATCCTCTAGTTTAAGCAGTACTGCAAAAAAATTCACTAACAGAGTGCATTAAACACGATTTAGAGCTTGTTTAAGGAAAAGTGTTTTTTTTCAATTTCATGCTTGAAACTCGCTGAAATTGGTTCCTATCCTCTAGTTTAAGCAGTACTGCAAAAAAATTCACTAACAGAGTGCATTAAACACGATTTAGAGCTTGTTTAAGGAAAAGTGTTTTTTTTCAATTTCATGCTTGAAACTCGCTGAAATTGGTTCCTATCCTCTAGTTTAAGCAGTACTGCAAAAAAATTCACTAACAGAGTGCATTAAACACGATTTAGAGCTTGTTTAAGGAAAAGTGTTTTTTTTCAATTTCATGCTTGAAACTCGCTGAAATTGGTTCCTATCCTCTAGTTTAAGCAGTACTGCAAAAAAATTCACTAACAGAGTGCATTAAACACGATTTAGAGCTTGTTTAAGGAAAAGTGTTTTTTTTCAATTTCATGCTTGAAACTCGCTGAAATTGGTTCCTATCCTCTAGTTTAAGCAGTACTGCAAAAAAATTCACTAACAGAGTGCATTAAACACGATTTAGAGCTTGTTTAAGGAAAAGTGTTTTTTTTCAATTTCATGCTTGAAACTCGCTGAAATTGGTTCCTATCCTCTAGTTTAAGCAGTACTGCAAAAAAATTCACTAACAGAGTGCATTAAACACGATTTAGAGCTTGTTTAAGGAAAAGTGTTTTTTTTCAATTTCATGCTTGAAACTCGCTGAAATTGGTTCCTATCCTCTAGTTTAAGCAGTACTGCAAAAAAATTCACTAACAGAGTGCATTAAACACGATTTAGAGCTTGTTTAAGGAAAAGTGTTTTTTTTCAATTTCATGCTTGAAACTCGCTGAAATTGGTTCCTATCCTCTAGTTTAAGCAGTACTGCAAAAAAATTCACTAACAGAGTGCATTAAACACGATTTAGAGCTTGTTTAAGGAAAAGTGTTTTTTTTCAATTTCATGCTTGAAACTCGCTGAAATTGGTTCCTATCCTCTAGTTTAAGCAGTACTGCAAAAAAATTCACTAACAGAGTGCATTAAACACGATTTAGAGCTTGTTTAAGGAAAAGTGTTTTTTTTCAATTTCATGCTTGAAACTCGCTGAAATTGGTTCCTATCCTCTAGTTTAAGCAGTACTGCAAAAAAATTCACTAACAGAGTGCATTAAACACGATTTAGAGCTTGTTTAAGGAAAAGTGTTTTTTTTCAATTTCATGCTTGAAACTCGCTGAAATTGGTTCCTATCCTCTAGTTTAAGCAGTACTGCAAAAAAATTCACTAACAGAGTGCATTAAACACGATTTAGAGCTTGTTTAAGGAAAAGTGTTTTTTTTCAATTTCATGCTTGAAACTCGCTGAAATTGGTTCCTATCCTCTAGTTTAAGCAGTACTGCAAAAAAATTCACTAACAGAGTGCATTAAACACGATTTAGAGCTTGTTTAAGGAAAAGTGTTTTTTTTCAATTTCATGCTTGAAACTCGCTGAAATTGGTTCCTATCCTCTAGTTTAAGCAGTACTGCAAAAAAATTCACTAACAGAGTGCATTAAACACGATTTAGAGCTTGTTTAAGGAAAAGTGTTTTTTTTCAATTTCATGCTTGAAACTCGCTGAAATTGGTTCCTATCCTCTAGTTTAAGCAGTACTGCAAAAAAATTCACTAACAGAGTGCATTAAACACGATTTAGAGCTTGTTTAAGGAAAAGTGTTTTTTTTCAATTTCATGCTTGAAACTCGCTGAAATTGGTTCCTATCCTCTAGTTTAAGCAGTACTGCAAAAAAATTCACTAACAGAGTGCATTAAACACGATTTAGAGCTTGTTTAAGGAAAAGTGTTTTTTTTCAATTTCATGCTTGAAACTCGCTGAAATTGGTTCCTATCCTCTAGTTTAAGCAGTACTGCAAAAAAATTCACTAACAGAGTGCATTAAACACGATTTAGAGCTTGTTTAAGGAAAAGTGTTTTTTTTCAATTTCATGCTTGAAACTCGCTGAAATTGGTTCCTATCCTCTAGTTTAAGCAGTACTGCAAAAAAATTCACTAACAGAGTGCATTAAACACGATTTAGAGCTTGTTTAAGGAAAAGTGTTTTTTTTCAATTTCATGCTTGAAACTCGCTGAAATTGGTTCCTATCCTCTAGTTTAAGCAGTACTGCAAAAAAATTCACTAACAGAGTGCATTAAACACGATTTAGAGCTTGTTTAAGGAAAAGTGTTTTTTTTCAATTTCATGCTTGAAACTCGCTGAAATTGGTTCCTATCCTCTAGTTTAAGCAGTACTGCAAAAAAATTCACTAACAGAGTGCATTAAACACGATTTAGAGCTTGTTTAAGGAAAAGTGTTTTTTTTCAATTTCATGCTTGAAACTCGCTGAAATTGGTTCCTATCCTCTAGTTTAAGCAGTACTGCAAAAAAATTCACTAACAGAGTGCATTAAACACGATTTAGAGCTTGTTTAAGGAAAAGTGTTTTTTTTCAATTTCATGCTTGAAACTCGCTGAAATTGGTTCCTATCCTCTAGTTTAAGCAGTACTGCAAAAAAATTCACTAACAGAGTGCATTAAACACGATTTAGAGCTTGTTTAAGGAAAAGTGTTTTTTTTCAATTTCATGCTTGAAACTCGCTGAAATTGGTTCCTATCCTCTAGTTTAAGCAGTACTGCAAAAAAATTCACTAACAGAGTGCATTAAACACGATTTAGAGCTTGTTTAAGGAAAAGTGTTTTTTTTCAATTTCATGCTTGAAACTCGCTGAAATTGGTTCCTATCCTCTAGTTTAAGCAGTACTGCAAAAAAATTCACTAACAGAGTGCATTAAACACGATTTAGAGCTTGTTTAAGGAAAAGTGTTTTTTTTCAATTTCATGCTTGAAACTCGCTGAAATTGGTTCCTATCCTCTAGTTTAAGCAGTACTGCAAAAAAATTCACTAACAGAGTGCATTAAACACGATTTAGAGCTTGTTTAAGGAAAAGTGTTTTTTTTCAATTTCATGCTTGAAACTCGCTGAAATTGGTTCCTATCCTCTAGTTTAAGCAGTACTGCAAAAAAATTCACTAACAGAGTGCATTAAACACGATTTAGAGCTTGTTTAAGGAAAAGTGTTTTTTTTCAATTTCATGCTTGAAACTCGCTGAAATTGGTTCCTATCCTCTAGTTTAAGCAGTACTGCAAAAAAATTCACTAACAGAGTGCATTAAACACGATTTAGAGCTTGTTTAAGGAAAAGTGTTTTTTTTCAATTTCATGCTTGAAACTCGCTGAAATTGGTTCCTATCCTCTAGTTTAAGCAGTACTGCAAAAAAATTCACTAACAGAGTGCATTAAACACGATTTAGAGCTTGTTTAAGGAAAAGTGTTTTTTTTCAATTTCATGCTTGAAACTCGCTGAAATTGGTTCCTATCCTCTAGTTTAAGCAGTACTGCAAAAAAATTCACTAACAGAGTGCATTAAACACGATTTAGAGCTTGTTTAAGGAAAAGTGTTTTTTTTCAATTTCATGCTTGAAACTCGCTGAAATTGGTTCCTATCCTCTAGTTTAAGCAGTACTGCAAAAAAATTCACTAACAGAGTGCATTAAACACGATTTAGAGCTTGTTTAAGGAAAAGTGTTTTTTTTCAATTTCATGCTTGAAACTCGCTGAAATTGGTTCCTATCCTCTAGTTTAAGCAGTACTGCAAAAAAATTCACTAACAGAGTGCATTAAACACGATTTAGAGCTTGTTTAAGGAAAAGTGTTTTTTTTCAATTTCATGCTTGAAACTCGCTGAAATTGGTTCCTATCCTCTAGTTTAAGCAGTACTGCAAAAAAATTCACTAACAGAGTGCATTAAACACGATTTAGAGCTTGTTTAAGGAAAAGTGTTTTTTTTCAATTTCATGCTTGAAACTCGCTGAAATTGGTTCCTATCCTCTAGTTTAAGCAGTACTGCAAAAAAATTCACTAACAGAGTGCATTAAACACGATTTAGAGCTTGTTTAAGGAAAAGTGTTTTTTTTCAATTTCATGCTTGAAACTCGCTGAAATTGGTTCCTATCCTCTAGTTTAAGCAGTACTGCAAAAAAATTCACTAACAGAGTGCATTAAACACGATTTAGAGCTTGTTTAAGGAAAAGTGTTTTTTTTCAATTTCATGCTTGAAACTCGCTGAAATTGGTTCCTATCCTCTAGTTTAAGCAGTACTGCAAAAAAATTCACTAACAGAGTGCATTAAACACGATTTAGAGCTTGTTTAAGGAAAAGTGTTTTTTTTCAATTTCATGCTTGAAACTCGCTGAAATTGGTTCCTATCCTCTAGTTTAAGCAGTACTGCAAAAAAATTCACTAACAGAGTGCATTAAACACGATTTAGAGCTTGTTTAAGGAAAAGTGTTTTTTTTCAATTTCATGCTTGAAACTCGCTGAAATTGGTTCCTATCCTCTAGTTTAAGCAGTACTGCAAAAAAATTCACTAACAGAGTGCATTAAACACGATTTAGAGCTTGTTTAAGGAAAAGTGTTTTTTTTCAATTTCATGCTTGAAACTCGCTGAAATTGGTTCCTATCCTCTAGTTTAAGCAGTACTGCAAAAAAATTCACTAACAGAGTGCATTAAACACGATTTAGAGCTTGTTTAAGGAAAAGTGTTTTTTTTCAATTTCATGCTTGAAACTCGCTGAAATTGGTTCCTATCCTCTAGTTTAAGCAGTACTGCAAAAAAATTCACTAACAGAGTGCATTAAACACGATTTAGAGCTTGTTTAAGGAAAAGTGTTTTTTTTCAATTTCATGCTTGAAACTCGCTGAAATTGGTTCCTATCCTCTAGTTTAAGCAGTACTGCAAAAAAATTCACTAACAGAGTGCATTAAACACGATTTAGAGCTTGTTTAAGGAAAAGTGTTTTTTTTCAATTTCATGCTTGAAACTCGCTGAAATTGGTTCCTATCCTCTAGTTTAAGCAGTACTGCAAAAAAATTCACTAACAGAGTGCATTAAACACGATTTAGAGCTTGTTTAAGGAAAAGTGTTTTTTTTCAATTTCATGCTTGAAACTCGCTGAAATTGGTTCCTATCCTCTAGTTTAAGCAGTACTGCAAAAAAATTCACTAACAGAGTGCATTAAACACGATTTAGAGCTTGTTTAAGGAAAAGTGTTTTTTTTCAATTTCATGCTTGAAACTCGCTGAAATTGGTTCCTATCCTCTAGTTTAAGCAGTACTGCAAAAAAATTCACTAACAGAGTGCATTAAACACGATTTAGAGCTTGTTTAAGGAAAAGTGTTTTTTTTCAATTTCATGCTTGAAACTCGCTGAAATTGGTTCCTATCCTCTAGTTTAAGCAGTACTGCAAAAAAATTCACTAACAGAGTGCATTAAACACGATTTAGAGCTTGTTTAAGGAAAAGTGTTTTTTTTCAATTTCATGCTTGAAACTCGCTGAAATTGGTTCCTATCCTCTAGTTTAAGCAGTACTGCAAAAAAATTCACTAACAGAGTGCATTAAACACGATTTAGAGCTTGTTTAAGGAAAAGTGTTTTTTTTCAATTTCATGCTTGAAACTCGCTGAAATTGGTTCCTATCCTCTAGTTTAAGCAGTACTGCAAAAAAATTCACTAACAGAGTGCATTAAACACGATTTAGAGCTTGTTTAAGGAAAAGTGTTTTTTTTCAATTTCATGCTTGAAACTCGCTGAAATTGGTTCCTATCCTCTAGTTTAAGCAGTACTGCAAAAAAATTCACTAACAGAGTGCATTAAACACGATTTAGAGCTTGTTTAAGGAAAAGTGTTTTTTTTCAATTTCATGCTTGAAACTCGCTGAAATTGGTTCCTATCCTCTAGTTTAAGCAGTACTGCAAAAAAATTCACTAACAGAGTGCATTAAACACGATTTAGAGCTTGTTTAAGGAAAAGTGTTTTTTTTCAATTTCATGCTTGAAACTCGCTGAAATTGGTTCCTATCCTCTAGTTTAAGCAGTACTGCAAAAAAATTCACTAACAGAGTGCATTAAACACGATTTAGAGCTTGTTTAAGGAAAAGTGTTTTTTTTCAATTTCATGCTTGAAACTCGCTGAAATTGGTTCCTATCCTCTAGTTTAAGCAGTACTGCAAAAAAATTCACTAACAGAGTGCATTAAACACGATTTAGAGCTTGTTTAAGGAAAAGTGTTTTTTTTCAATTTCATGCTTGAAACTCGCTGAAATTGGTTCCTATCCTCTAGTTTAAGCAGTACTGCAAAAAAAATTCACTAACAGAGTGCATTAAACACGATTTAGAGCTTGTTTAAGGAAAAGTGTTTTTTTTCAATTTCATGCTTGAAACTCGCTGAAATTGGTTCCTATCCTCTAGTTTAAGCAGTACTGCAAAAAAATTCACTAACAGAGTGCATTAAACACGATTTAGAGCTTGTTTAAGGAAAAGTGTTTTTTTTCAATTTCATGCTTGAAACTCGCTGAAATTGGTTCCTATCCTCTAGTTTAAGCAGTACTGCAAAAAAATTCACTAACAGAGTGCATTAAACACGATTTAGAGCTTGTTTAAGGAAAAGTGTTTTTTTTCAATTTCATGCTTGAAACTCGCTGAAATTGGTTCCTATCCTCTAGTTTAAGCAGTACTGCAAAAAAATTCACTAACAGAGTGCATTAAACACGATTTAGAGCTTGTTTAAGGAAAAGTGTTTTTTTTCAATTTCATGCTTGAAACTCGCTGAAATTGGTTCCTATCCTCTAGTTTAAGCAGTACTGCAAAAAAATTCACTAACAGAGTGCATTAAACACGATTTAGAGCTTGTTTAAGGAAAAGTGTTTTTTTTCAATTTCATGCTTGAAACTCGCTGAAATTGGTTCCTATCCTCTAGTTTAAGCAGTACTGCAAAAAAATTCACTAACAGAGTGCATTAAACACGATTTAGAGCTTGTTTAAGGAAAAGTGTTTTTTTTCAATTTCATGCTTGAAACTCGCTGAAATTGGTTCCTATCCTCTAGTTTAAGCAGTACTGCAAAAAAATTCACTAACAGAGTGCATTAAACACGATTTAGAGCTTGTTTAAGGAAAAGTGTTTTTTTTCAATTTCATGCTTGAAACTCGCTGAAATTGGTTCCTATCCTCTAGTTTAAGCAGTACTGCAAAAAAATTCACTAACAGAGTGCATTAAACACGATTTAGAGCTTGTTTAAGGAAAAGTGTTTTTTTTCAATTTCATGCTTGAAACTCGCTGAAATTGGTTCCTATCCTCTAGTTTAAGCAGTACTGCAAAAAAATTCACTAACAGAGTGCATTAAACACGATTTAGAGCTTGTTTAAGGAAAAGTGTTTTTTTTCAATTTCATGCTTGAAACTCGCTGAAATTGGTTCCTATCCTCTAGTTTAAGCAGTACTGCAAAAAAATTCACTAACAGAGTGCATTAAACACGATTTAGAGCTTGTTTAAGGAAAAGTGTTTTTTTTCAATTTCATGCTTGAAACTCGCTGAAATTGGTTCCTATCCTCTAGTTTAAGCAGTACTGCAAAAAAATTCACTAACAGAGTGCATTAAACACGATTTAGAGCTTGTTTAAGGAAAAGTGTTTTTTTTCAATTTCATGCTTGAAACTCGCTGAAATTGGTTCCTATCCTCTAGTTTAAGCAGTACTGCAAAAAAATTCACTAACAGAGTGCATTAAACACGATTTAGAGCTTGTTTAAGGAAAAGTGTTTTTTTTCAATTTCATGCTTGAAACTCGCTGAAATTGGTTCCTATCCTCTAGTTTAAGCAGTACTGCAAAAAAATTCACTAACAGAGTGCATTAAACACGATTTAGAGCTTGTTTAAGGAAAAGTGTTTTTTTTCAATTTCATGCTTGAAACTCGCTGAAATTGGTTCCTATCCTCTAGTTTAAGCAGTACTGCAAAAAAATTCACTAACAGAGTGCATTAAACACGATTTAGAGCTTGTTTAAGGAAAAGTGTTTTTTTTCAATTTCATGCTTGAAACTCGCTGAAATTGGTTCCTATCCTCTAGTTTAAGCAGTACTGCAAAAAAATTCACTAACAGAGTGCATTAAACACGATTTAGAGCTTGTTTAAGGAAAAGTGTTTTTTTTCAATTTCATGCTTGAAACTCGCTGAAATTGGTTCCTATCCTCTAGTTTAAGCAGTACTGCAAAAAAATTCACTAACAGAGTGCATTAAACACGATTTAGAGCTTGTTTAAGGAAAAGTGTTTTTTTTCAATTTCATGCTTGAAACTCGCTGAAATTGGTTCCTATCCTCTAGTTTAAGCAGTACTGCAAAAAAATTCACTAACAGAGTGCATTAAACACGATTTAGAGCTTGTTTAAGGAAAAGTGTTTTTTTTCAATTTCATGCTTGAAACTCGCTGAAATTGGTTCCTATCCTCTAGTTTAAGCAGTACTGCAAAAAAATTCACTAACAGAGTGCATTAAACACGATTTAGAGCTTGTTTAAGGAAAAGTGTTTTTTTTCAATTTCATGCTTGAAACTCGCTGAAATTGGTTCCTATCCTCTAGTTTAAGCAGTACTGCAAAAAAATTCACTAACAGAGTGCATTAAACACGATTTAGAGCTTGTTTAAGGAAAAGTGTTTTTTTTCAATTTCATGCTTGAAACTCGCTGAAATTGGTTCCTATCCTCTAGTTTAAGCAGTACTGCAAAAAAATTCACTAACAGAGTGCATTAAACACGATTTAGAGCTTGTTTAAGGAAAAGTGTTTTTTTTCAATTTCATGCTTGAAACTCGCTGAAATTGGTTCCTATCCTCTAGTTTAAGCAGTACTGCAAAAAAATTCACTAACAGAGTGCATTAAACACGATTTAGAGCTTGTTTAAGGAAAAGTGTTTTTTTTCAATTTCATGCTTGAAACTCGCTGAAATTGGTTCCTATCCTCTAGTTTAAGCAGTACTGCAAAAAAATTCACTAACAGAGTGCATTAAACACGATTTAGAGCTTGTTTAAGGAAAAGTGTTTTTTTTCAATTTCATGCTTGAAACTCGCTGAAATTGGTTCCTATCCTCTAGTTTAAGCAGTACTGCAAAAAAATTCACTAACAGAGTGCATTAAACACGATTTAGAGCTTGTTTAAGGAAAAGTGTTTTTTTTCAATTTCATGCTTGAAACTCGCTGAAATTGGTTCCTATCCTCTAGTTTAAGCAGTACTGCAAAAAAATTCACTAACAGAGTGCATTAAACACGATTTAGAGCTTGTTTAAGGAAAAGTGTTTTTTTTCAATTTCATGCTTGAAACTCGCTGAAATTGGTTCCTATCCTCTAGTTTAAGCAGTACTGCAAAAAAATTCACTAACAGAGTGCATTAAACACGATTTAGAGCTTGTTTAAGGAAAAGTGTTTTTTTTCAATTTCATGCTTGAAACTCGCTGAAATTGGTTCCTATCCTCTAGTTTAAGCAGTACTGCAAAAAAATTCACTAACAGAGTGCATTAAACACGATTTAGAGCTTGTTTAAGGAAAAGTGTTTTTTTTCAATTTCATGCTTGAAACTCGCTGAAATTGGTTCCTATCCTCTAGTTTAAGCAGTACTGCAAAAAAATTCACTAACAGAGTGCATTAAACACGATTTAGAGCTTGTTTAAGGAAAAGTGTTTTTTTTCAATTTCATGCTTGAAACTCGCTGAAATTGGTTCCTATCCTCTAGTTTAAGCAGTACTGCAAAAAAATTCACTAACAGAGTGCATTAAACACGATTTAGAGCTTGTTTAAGGAAAAGTGTTTTTTTTCAATTTCATGCTTGAAACTCGCTGAAATTGGTTCCTATCCTCTAGTTTAAGCAGTACTGCAAAAAAATTCACTAACAGAGTGCATTAAACACGATTTAGAGCTTGTTTAAGGAAAAGTGTTTTTTTTCAATTTCATGCTTGAAACTCGCTGAAATTGGTTCCTATCCTCTAGTTTAAGCAGTACTGCAAAAAAATTCACTAACAGAGTGCATTAAACACGATTTAGAGCTTGTTTAAGGAAAAGTGTTTTTTTTCAATTTCATGCTTGAAACTCGCTGAAATTGGTTCCTATCCTCTAGTTTAAGCAGTACTGCAAAAAAATTCACTAACAGAGTGCATTAAACACGATTTAGAGCTTGTTTAAGGAAAAGTGTTTTTTTTCAATTTCATGCTTGAAACTCGCTGAAATTGGTTCCTATCCTCTAGTTTAAGCAGTACTGCAAAAAAATTCACTAACAGAGTGCATTAAACACGATTTAGAGCTTGTTTAAGGAAAAGTGTTTTTTTTCAATTTCATGCTTGAAACTCGCTGAAATTGGTTCCTATCCTCTAGTTTAAGCAGTACTGCAAAAAAATTCACTAACAGAGTGCATTAAACACGATTTAGAGCTTGTTTAAGGAAAAGTGTTTTTTTTCAATTTCATGCTTGAAACTCGCTGAAATTGGTTCCTATCCTCTAGTTTAAGCAGTACTGCAAAAAAATTCACTAACAGAGTGCATTAAACACGATTTAGAGCTTGTTTAAGGAAAAGTGTTTTTTTTCAATTTCATGCTTGAAACTCGCTGAAATTGGTTCCTATCCTCTAGTTTAAGCAGTACTGCAAAAAAATTCACTAACAGAGTGCATTAAACACGATTTAGAGCTTGTTTAAGGAAAAGTGTTTTTTTTCAATTTCATGCTTGAAACTCGCTGAAATTGGTTCCTATCCTCTAGTTTAAGCAGTACTGCAAAAAAATTCACTAACAGAGTGCATTAAACACGATTTAGAGCTTGTTTAAGGAAAAGTGTTTTTTTTCAATTTCATGCTTGAAACTCGCTGAAATTGGTTCCTATCCTCTAGTTTAAGCAGTACTGCAAAAAAATTCACTAACAGAGTGCATTAAACACGATTTAGAGCTTGTTTAAGGAAAAGTGTTTTTTTTCAATTTCATGCTTGAAACTCGCTGAAATTGGTTCCTATCCTCTAGTTTAAGCAGTACTGCAAAAAAATTCACTAACAGAGTGCATTAAACACGATTTAGAGCTTGTTTAAGGAAAAGTGTTTTTTTTTCAATTTCATGCTTGAAACTCGCTGAAATTGGTTCCTATCCTCTAGTTTAAGCAGTACTGCAAAAAAATTCACTAACAGAGTGCATTAAACACGATTTAGAGCTTGTTTAAGGAAAAGTGTTTTTTTTCAATTTCATGCTTGAAACTCGCTGAAATTGGTTCCTATCCTCTAGTTTAAGCAGTACTGCAAAAAAATTCACTAACAGAGTGCATTAAACACGATTTAGAGCTTGTTTAAGGAAAAGTGTTTTTTTTCAATTTCATGCTTGAAACTCGCTGAAATTGGTTCCTATCCTCTAGTTTAAGCAGTACTGCAAAAAAATTCACTAACAGAGTGCATTAAACACGATTTAGAGCTTGTTTAAGGAAAAGTGTTTTTTTTCAATTTCATGCTTGAAACTCGCTGAAATTGGTTCCTATCCTCTAGTTTAAGCAGTACTGCAAAAAAATTCACTAACAGAGTGCATTAAACACGATTTAGAGCTTGTTTAAGGAAAAGTGTTTTTTTTCAATTTCATGCTTGA
>NW_024060464.1:198832-223615 GCF_016432855.1 Salvelinus namaycush | reverse complement strand
CACCAGCAGTAGTAGTACCACCCAGCAGTAGTAATACCACCAGCAGCAGTAATACCACCAGCAGTAGTAATACCACCAGCAGTAGTAATACCACCACCACCAGTAGTAATACCACCACCAGCAGTAGTAATACCACCACCAGTAGTAATACCACCACCAGTAGTAATACCACCAGCAGTAGTAATACCACCAGCAGCAGTAGTAATACAACCACCAGCAGTAGTAATACCACCACCAGCAGTAGTAATACCACCACCAGCAGTAGTAATACCACCACCAGCAGTAGTAATACCACCACCAGCAGTAGTAATACCACCAGCAGCAGTAATACCACCAGCAGTAGTAATACCACCAGCAGTAGTAATACCACCAGCAGTAGTAATACCACCACCACCAGTAGTAATACCACCACCAGCAGTAGTAATACCACCAGCAGTAGTAATACCACCAGCAGTATTAATACCACCAGCAGTAGTAATACCACCACCAGTAGAAATACCACCACCACCAGTAGTAATACCACCAGCAGTATTAATACCACCAGCAGTAGTAATACCACCAGAAGCAGTAATACCACCACCAGCAGCAGTAATACCACCAGCAGTATTAATACCACCAGCAGCAGTAATACCACCACCAGTAGTAATACCACCACCAGCAGTAGTAATACCACCACCAGTAGTAATACCACCAGCAGCAGTAATACCACCACCAGCAGTAGTAATACCACCACCACCAGTAGTAATACCACCAGCAGTAGTAATACCACCAACAGTAGTAATACCACCAGCAGTAGTAATACCACCACCACCAGTAGTAATACCACCAGCAGTAGTAATACCACCACCAGTAGTAATACCAAAAGTAGTAGTAATACCACCAGCAGCAGTAGTAATACCACCACCAGCAGTAGTAATACCACCACCAGTAGTAGTAATACCACCACCAGTAGTAATACCACCAGCAGTAGTAATACCACCACCAGCAGTAATACCACCACCAGCAGCAGTAATACCACCACCAGCAGCAGTAATACCACCACCAGCAGCAGTAATACCACCACCAGCAGCAGTAATACCACCAGCAGTAGTAATACCACCAGCAGTAGTAATACCACCACCAGTAGTAATACCACCACCAGCAGCAGTAATACCAC
Source organism: Salvelinus namaycush (assembly GCF_016432855.1). Classification (NCBI taxonomy): domain Eukaryota; kingdom Metazoa; phylum Chordata; class Actinopteri; order Salmoniformes; family Salmonidae; genus Salvelinus; species Salvelinus namaycush. Next base: position 222,459 of record NW_024060464.1, on the reverse strand, counting down.
CAGCAGCAGTAGTAATACCACCAGCAGTAGTAATACCACCACCAGTAGTAATACCACCAGCAGTAGTAATACCACCAGCAGTAGTAATACCACCAGCAGTAGTAGTAATACCACCACCAGCAGTAGTAATACCACCAGTAGTAGTAATACCACCACCAGCAGTAGTAATACCACCACCAGCAGTAGTAATACCACCAGCAGTAGTAAGACCACCACCAGCAGTAGTAATACCACCACCAGCAGTAGTAATACCACCACCAGCAGTAGTAATACCACCAGCAGTAGTAATACCACCCCCAGCAGTAGTAATACCACCACCAGCAGTAGTAGTAATACCACCAACAGCAGTAGTAATACCACCAGCAGTAGTAATACCACCACCAGCAGTAGTAATACCACCACCAGCAGTAGTAATACCACCACCAGTAGTAGTATTACCACCACCAGCAGTAGTATTACCACCACCAGCAGTAGTAATACCACCAGCAGTATTACTAATACCACCAGCAGTAGTAGTAATACCACCACCAGTAGTAATACCACCAGCAGTAGTAATACCACCAGCAGTAGTAATACCACCAGCAGTAGTAATACCACCAGCAGTAGTAATACCACCACCAGCAGTAGTAATACCACCACCAGCAGTAGTAATACCACCACCAGCAGTAGTAATACCACCAGCAGTAGTAATACCACCAGCAGTAGTAATACCACCAGCAGTAGTAATACCACCACCACCAGTAGTAATACCACCAGCAGTAGTAATACCACCACCAGCAGTAGTAATACCACCACCAGCAGTAGTAATACCACCACCAGTAGTAATACCACCAGCAGTAGTAATACCACCAGCAGCAGTAGTAATACCACCACCAGCAGTAGTAATACCACCACCAGCAGTAGTAATACCACCACCAGTAGTAATACCACCAGCAGCATTAGTAATACCACCACCAGTAGTAATACCACCAGCAGCAGTAGTAATACCACCAGCAGTAGTAATACCACCAGCAGCAGAAGTAATACCACCACCAGTAGTAGTAATACCACCACCAGCAGTAGTAATACCACCACCAGCAGTAGTAATACCACCACCAGCAGTAGTAATACCACCAGCATTAGTAATACCACCACCAGCAGTAGTAATACCACCACCAGCAGTAGTAATACCACCACCAGCAGTAGTAATACCACCACCAGTAGTAATACCACCAGCAGTAGTAATACCACCACCAGCAGTAGTAATACCACCAGCAGCAGTAGTAATACCACCAGCAGTAGTAATACCACCACCACCAGTAGTAATACCACCATCAGTAGTAATACCACCACCAGTAGTAATACCACCAGCAGTAGTAATACCACCAGCAGTAATAATACCACCAGCAGCAGTAATACCACCACCAGCAGCAGTAATACCACCAGCAGTATTAATACCACCAGCAGCAGTAATACCACCACCAGTAGTAATACCACCACCAGCAGTAGTAATACCACCAGCAGTAGTAATACCACCACCAGCAGTAGTAATACCACCAGCAGTAGTAATACCACCACCAGTAGTAATACCACCACCAGTAGTAATACCACCACCAGCAGTAATACCACCACCAGCAGTAGTAATACCACCACCACCAGTAGTAATACCACCAGCAGTAGTAATACCACCAGCAGTAGTAATACCACCAACAGTAGTAATACCACCAGCAGTAGTAATACCACCACCACCAGTAGTAATACCACCACCAGTAGTAATACCACCAGTAGTAGTAATACCACCAGCAGCAGTAGTAATACCACCACCAGCAGTAGTAATACCACCACCAGCAGTAGTAATACCACCAGCAGTAGTAATACCACCACCAGCAGTAGTAATACCACCACCAGCAGTAGTAGTAATACCACCACCAGCAGTAGTAATACCACCAGCAGTAGTAATACCACCACCAGCAGTAGTAGTAATACCACCACGAGCAGTAGTAATACCACCACCAGTAGTAATACCACCACCAGCAGTAGTAATACCACCACCAGCAGTAGTAATACCACCACCACCAGTAGTAATACCACCACCAGTAGTAATACCACCACCAGCAGTAGAAATACCACCAGCAGCAGTAGTAATACCACCAGCAGTAGTAATACCACCACCAGCAGTAATACCACCACCAGCAGTAGTAATACCACCACCAGCAGTAGTAATACCACCAGCAGTTCTAATACCACCAGCAGTAGTAGTAATACAACCAGCAGTTGTAATACCACCACCAGCAGTAGTAATACCACCACCAGCAGTAGTAATACAACCAGCAGTTGTAATACCACCACCAGCAGTAGTAATACCACCACCAGCAGTAGTAATACCACCACCAGTAGTAATACCACCACCAGCATTAGTAATACCACCAGCAGTAGTAATACCACCACCAGCATTAGTAATACCACCACCAGTAGTAATACCACCAGCAGCAGTAGTAATACCACCACCAGCAGTAGTAATACCACCAGCAGCAGTAGTAATACCACCAGCAGTAGTAATACCACCACCAGTAGTAATACCACCAGCAGTAGTAGTACCACCAGCAGTAGTAATACCACCAGCAGTAGTAGTAATACCACCACCAGCAGTAGTAATACCACCAGTAGTAGTAATACCACCACCAGCAGTAGTAATACCACCACCAGCAGTAGTAATACCACCAGCAGTAGTAAGACCACCACCAGCAGTAGTAATACCACCACCAGCAGTAGTAATACCACCAGCAGTAGTAATACCACCCCCAGCAGTAGTAATACCACCACCAGCAGTAGTAGTAATACCACCAACAGCAGTAGTAATACCACCAGCAGTAGTAATACCACCACCAGCAGTAGTAATACCACCACCAGCAGTAGTAATACCACCACCAGCAGTAGTAATACCACCACCAGTAGTAGTAATACCACCACCAGCAGTAGTAATACCACCACCAGCAGTAGTATTACCACCACCAGCAGTAGTATTACCACCACCAGCAGTAGTAATACCACCAGCAGTATTACTAATACCACCAGCAGTAGTAGTAATACCACCACCAGTAGTAATACCACCAGCAGTAGTAATACCACCAGCAGTAGTAATACCACCAGCAGTAGTAATACCACCACCAGCAGTAGTAATACCACCACCAGCAGTAGTAATACCACCACCAGCAGTAGTAATACCACCAGCAGCAGTAGTAATACCACCACCAGTAGTAATACCACCACCAGCATTAGTAATACCACCACCAGTAGTAATACCACCAGCAGTAGTAATACCACCAGCAGCAGTAGTAATACCACCACCAGCAGTAGTAATACCACCACCAGCAGTAGTAATACCACCACCACCAGTAGTAATACCACCACCAGCATTAGTAATACCACCACCAGTAGTAATACCACCAGCAGTAGTAATACCACCAGCAGCAGTAGTAATACCACCAGCAGTAGTAATACCACCAGCAGTAGTAATACCACCAGCAGTAGTAATACCACCAGCAGTAGTAATACCACCACCAGCATTAGTAATACCACCACCAGTAGTAGTAATACCACCACCACCAGTAGTAATACCACCACCAGCATTAGTAATACCACCACCAGTAGTAATACCACCAGCAGTAGTAATACCACCAGCAGTAGTAATACCACCACCAGCAGTAGTAATACCACCACCAGTAGTAATACCACCACCAGCAGTAGTAATACCACCAGCAGTAGTAATACCACCACCAGCATTAGTAATACCACCACCAGTAGTAATACCACCAGCAGCAGTAGTAATACCACCACCAGCAGTAGTAATACCACCAGCAGCAGTAGTAATACCACCAGCAGTAGTAATACCACCACCAGTAGTAATACCACCAGCAGTAGTAGTACCACCAGCAGTAGTAATACCACCAGCAGTAGTAGTAATACCACCACCAGCAGTAGTAATACCACCAGTAGTAGTAATACCACCACCAGCAGTAGTAATACCACCACCAGCAGTAGTAATACCACCAGCAGTAGTAAGACCACCACCAGCAGTAGTAATACCACCACCAGCAGTAGTAATACCACCAGCAGTAGTAATACCACCCCCAGCAGTAGTAATACCACCACCAGCAGTAGTAGTAATACCACCAACAGCAGTAGTAATACCACCAGCAGTAGTAATACCACCACCAGCAGTAGTAATACCACCACCAGCAGTAGTAATACCACCACCAGCAGTAGTAATACCACCACCAGTAGTAGTAATACCACCACCAGCAGTAGTAATACCACCACCAGCAGTAGTAATACCACCACCAGCAGTAGTATTACCACCACCAGCAGTAGTAATACCACCAGCAGTATTACTAATACCACCAGCAGTAGTAGTAATACCACCACCAGTAGTAATACCACCAGCAGTAGTAATACCACCAGCAGTAGTAATACCACCAGCAGTAGTAATACCACCACCAGCAGTAGTAATACCACCACCAGCAGTAGTAATACCACCACCAGCAGTAGTAATACCACCAGCAGCAGTAGTAATACCACCACCAGCATTAGTAATACCACCACCAGCATTAGTAATACCACCACCAGTAGTAATACCACCAGCAGTAGTAATACCACCAGCAGCAGTAGTAATACCACCACCAGCAGTAGTAATACCACCACCAGCAGTAGTAATACCACCACCACCAGTAGTAATACCACCACCAGCATTAGTAATACCACCACCAGTAGTAATACCACCAGCAGTAGTAATACCACCAGCAGCAGTAGTAATACCACCAGCAGTAGTAATACCACCAGCAGTAGTAATACCACCACCAGTAGTAATACCACCAGCAGTAGTAATACCACCACCAGCAGTAGTAATACCACCACCAGTAGTAGTAATACCACCACCACCAGTAGTAATACCACCACCAGCATTAGTAATACCACCACCAGTAGTAATACCACCAGCAGCAGTAGTAATACCACCAGCAGTAGTAATACCACCAGCAGTAGTAATACCACCAGCAGCAGTAGTAATACCACCACCAGCAGTAGTAATACCACCAGCAGCAGTAGTAATACCACCACCAGCAGTAGTAATACCACCACCAGCATTAGTAATACCACCACCAGTAGTAATACCACCAGCAGCAGTAGTAATACCACCACCAGCAGTAGTAATACCACCACCAGCATTAGTAATACCACCACCACCAGTAGTAATACCACCACCAGCATTAGTAATACCACCACCAGTAGTAATACCACCAGCAGTAGTAATACCACCAGCAGCAGTAGTAATACCACCAGCAGTAGTAATACCACCAGCAGTAGTAATACCACCACCAGTAGTAATACCACCAGCAGTAGTAATACCACCACCACCAGTAGTAATACCACCACCAGCATTAGTAATACCACCACCAGTAGTAATACCACCAGCAGTAGTAATACCACCAGCAGCAGTAGTAATACCACCAGCAGTAGTAATACCACCAGCAGTAGTAATACCACCAGCAGCAGTAGTAATACCACCACCAGCAGTAGTAATACCACCAGCAGCAGTAGTAATACCACCACCAGTAGTAGTAATACCACCACCAGCAGTAGTAATACCACCACCAGCAGTAGTAATACCACCACCAGCAGTAGTAATACCACCAGCAGTAGTAATACCACCACCAGCAGTAGTAATACCACCACCAGCAGTAGTAATACCACCACCAGCAGTAGTAATACCACCACCAGTAGTAATACCACCAGCAGTAGTAATACCACCACCAGCAGTAGTAATACCACCAGCAGCAGTAGTAATACCACCACCAGCAGTAGTAATACCACCACCAGCAGTAGTAATACCACCAGCAGTAGTAATACCACCAGCAGCAGTAATACCACCAGCAGTAGTAATACCACCAGCAGTAGTAATACCACCACCAGTAGTAATACCACCACCAGCAGTATTAATACCACCAGCAGCAGTAATACCACCACCAGTAGTAATACCACCACCACCAGTAGTAATACCACCAGCAGTAGTAATACCACCACCAGCAGTAGTAATACCACCAGCAGTAGTAATACCAACAGCAGTAGTAATACCACCACCAGTAGTAGTAATACCACCACCAGTAGTAATACCACCAGCAGCAGTAATACCACCACCAGCAGTAGTAATACCACCACCACCAGTAGTAATACCACCAGCAGTAGTAATACCACCAACAGTAGTAATACCACCAGCAGTAGTAATACCACCACCACCAGTAGTAATACCACCACCAGTAGTAATACACCAGTAGTAGTAATACCACCAGCAGCAGTAGTAATACCACCACCAGCAGTAGTAATACCACCACCAGCAGTAGTAATACCACCAGCAGTAGTAATACCACCACCAGCAGTAGTAATACCACCACCAGCAGTAGTAATACCACCACCAGCAGTAGTAATACCACCAGCAGTAGTAATACCACCACCACCAGCAGTAGTAATACCACCACCAGCAGTAGTAATACCACCACCAGCAGTAGTAATACCACCACCAGCAGTAGTAATACCACCAGCAGTAGTAATACCACCAGCAGTAGTAATACCACCACCAGCAGTAGTAATACCACCAGCAGTAGTAATACCACCACCAGTAGTAATACCACCACCAGTAGTAATACCACCACCAGTAGTAATACCACCAGCAGTAGTAATACCACCACCAGTAGTAATACCACCACCAGTAGTAATACCACCACCAGCAGTAGAAATACCACCACCAGCAGTAGTAATACCACCACCAGCAGTTCTAATACCACCAGCAGTAGTAATACAACCACCACCAGTAGTAATACAACCAGCAGTTGTAATACCACCACCAGCAGTAGTAATACCACCACCAGCAGTAGTAATACCACCACCAGTAGTAATACCACCACCAGCATTAGTAATACCACCAGCAGTAGTAATACCACCACCAGCATTAGTAATACCACCACCAGTAGTAATACCACCAGCAGCAGTAGTAATACCACCACCAGCAGTAGTAATACCACCAGCAGCAGTAGTAATACCACCACCAGCAGTAGTAATACCACCACCAGCATTAGTAATACCACCACCAGTAGTAGTAATACCACCACCACCAGTAGTAATACCACCAGCAGTAGTAATACCACCAGCAGCAGTAGTAATACCACCAGCAGTAGTAATACCACCACCATCAGTAGTAATACCACCACCAGCAGTAGTAATACCACAACCAGCAGTAGTAATACCACCACCAGCAGTAGTAATACCACCACCAGCAGTAGTAATACCACCACCAGCAGTAGTAATACCACCACCAGCAGTAGTAATACCACCAGCAGTAGTAATACCACCAGCAGCAGTAGTAATACCACCAGCAGCAGTAGTAATACCACCACCAGCAGTAGAAATACCACCACCAGCAGTAGTAATACCACCACCAGCAGTAGTAATACCACCACCAGCAGTAGTAATACCACCAGCAGTAGTAATACCACCAGCAGCAGTAATACCACCAGCAGTATTAATACCACCAGCAGTATTAATACCACCAGCAGTAGTAATACCACCACCAGTAGTAATACCACCAGCAGTAGTAATACCACCAGCAGTAATAATACCACCAGCAGTAATACCACCACCAGCAGCAGTAATACCACCACCAGCAGTATTAATACCACCAGCAGCAGTAATACCACCACCAGTAGTAATACCACCAGCAGTAGTAATACCACCAGCAGTAATAATACCACCAGCAGTAATACCACCACCAGCAGCAGTAATACCACCAGCAGTATTAATACCACCAGCAGCAGTAATACCACCACCAGTAGTAATACCACCACCAGCAGCAGTAATACCACCACCAGCAGTAGTAATACCACCACCACCAGTAGTAATACCACCACCAGTAGTAATACCACCACCAGCAGTAGTAATACCACCACCAGCAGTAATACCACCACCAGCAGTAGTAATACCACCACCACCAGTAGTAATACCACCACCAGCATTAGTAATACCACCAACAGTAGTAATACCACCAGCAGTAGTAATACCACCACCACCAGTAGTAATACCACCAGTAGTAGTAATACCACCAGCAGCAGTAGTAATACCACCACCAGCAGTAGTAATACCACCACCAGTAGTAGTAATACCACCACCAGTAGTAATACCACCACCAGCAGTAATACCACCAGCAGTAGTAATACCACCACCACCAGCAGTAATACCACCACCAGCAGCAGTAATACCACCAGCAGTAGTAATACCACCAGCAGTAGTAATACCACCAGCAGTAGTAATACCACCAGCAGTAGTAATACCACCAGCAGTAGTAATACCACCAGCAGCAGTAATACCACCACCAGTAGTAATACCACCACCAGCAGCAGTAATACCACCAGCAGTAGTAGTAATACCACCAGCAGTAGTAGTAATACCACCACCAGCAGTAGTAATACCACCACCAGCAGTAGTAATACCACCAGCAGTAGTAGTAATACCACCAGCAGTAGTAATACCACCACCAGTAGTAATACCACCACCAGTAGTAATACCACCAGCAGTAGTAGTAATACCACCACCAGCAGTAGTAATACCACCACCAGTAGTAATACCACCACCAGCAGTAGTAATACCACCACCAGCAGTAGTAATACCACCAGCAGTAGTAATACCACCACCAGCAGTAGTAATACCACCAGCAGTAGTAATACCACCACCAGCAGTAGTAATACCACCACCAGCAGTAGTAATACCACCACCAGCAGTAGTAATACCACCACCAGCAGTAGCAGTAATACCACCACCAGTAGTAATACCACCACCAGCAGTAGTAATACCACCACCAGTAGTAGTAATACCACCACCAGCAGTAGTAATACCACCGTCAGTAGTAATACCACCACCAGCAGTAGTAATACCACCACCAGCATTAGTAGTAATACCACCAGCCGTATCCAGAAGTCCAGTAAGCAGGCATCAGGCAGTTTCCCTTTGGGGTCCAATCCATCTGTTGCAGACTAGAGGTCAGGGGTCGCAGACCATGGTAAGTGAGAACCAAACTCTCAGTTTCTCTTTGACAAACGACAGTCCTTCATCAGAACTGGACAGTTAGTGTCCGTTAGTAACAGTTGATGAAATGAAGAGAATAGCACTAGTCAGGGTTGGGGATGTCAAGCTGGTTTGATGTAGTATGAGAAAGGGAAATGGGAAATATCCTTTTCAGCAAGATGACCTGTCTGACCCAATCATGGTGGTCTATGGTTGGCCATATGATTGCCTGAGTGAAATATTTTTTTGCCGGGCACATTCTTTTTTTGGGCACACAATTCTATTCAAGGTTATTTTGTAGTTCTAAGGTGAGGCAGCAGCATGTCCTTGAGGCCCTCGACAGCTTTAATACAAATATATTCTCACATTACCTACACATCACACTCACTAACCTGTGGCTTATGGTGGGGGAATAACATTTTACGGACAGAGTCCCAAATTTTACGGACAGAGTCCCACATTTTACGGACAGAGTCCCAAGTCCCAAATTTAATTTGGAACGTTACATTTACTTTAAATAGGGGGACGATGGCACGTGTGATGCGCAGGAATTAATGGTTTGGTCCAGTGAGTTGAGCAACCACCAGGCAGAGCAGAGCACAGGATCAGGTGAAGAGAGTTAACACAATAGAGAGTTGCTGTTAATTACATTTACATTTAAGTCATTTAGCAGACGCTCTTATCCAGAGCGACTTACAAATGTACCTTTTTTTATATTTAACTAGGCAAGTCAGTTAAGAACAAATTCTTATTTTTCAATGACGGCCTAGGAACAGTGGGTTAACTGCCTGTTCAGGGGCAGAACGACAGATGTGTACCTTGTCAGCTCGGGGATTTTGAACTTGCAACCTTTCGGTTACTAGTCCAACGCTCTAACCACTAGGCTACCCTGCCGCCCCGGCAGTTAATACTGTCAGAACGGATTATATCATAAATACCCCTGAGCTAGTCTTTATAGAAACATAAATATTACTGAGCTAGTCTTTATAAAACATAAATATCACTGAGCTAGTCTTTATAGAAACATAAATACCCCTGAGCTAGTCTTTATAGAAACATAAATATCACTGAGCTAGTCTTTATAGAAACATAAATATCACTGAGCTAGTCTTTATAGAAACATAAATATCACTGAGCTAGTCTTTATAGAAACATAAATATCACTGAGCTAGTCTTTATAGAAACATAAATACCGCTGATCTCAGTGCAGTGTGTTGCTAGTGTCACACCCTGGCCTTAGTTATCTTTGTTTTCATTATTATTTTAGTTAGGTCAGGGTGTGACATGGGAAAGTTTGTGTGTTTTTTGTATTGTCTAGGGTGTTGTATGGTTTAGGGGGTTTAGTAGAGGAGATGGTTTAGTGTTCAGTGTAGGTGTCTAGGAAAGTCTATGGTTGCCTGAATTGGGTCTCAATTAGAGACAGCTGGTTATTGTTGTCTCTGATTGGGAGCCATATTTAAGGCAACCATAGGCTTTAGCTTTCTTGTGGGTAATTGTCTATGTCGAAGTGTTTTGTGTCAGCACTTAATTTTGTATAGCTTCACGGTCGTCTGGTTTGTTGTTTTGTTTCATTTTTCTTCTTTAAATAAAAGAAGATGTACTTTCCACGCGCTGCGCCTTGGTCCTCTCTCAGTCCCTTTGACGATCGTGACAGAATTCCCCACCTATCCAGGACCAAGCGGCGTGTCAAGCGGCAACAGGACCCACCTACACAGGATTCATGGACATGGGAGGAGATACTGGATGGTAAGGGACCTTGGGCACAACCGGGAGAATATCGCCTCCCTCGTGAAGAGCTGGAGGCAGCTAAAGCCGAGAGGAGGCGATATGAGGAGGCAGCACGGAAGCAAGGCTGGAAGCCCGTGAGTACAACCCAAAAATTTATTGGGGGGGGCCTTAAAGGGAGTGTGGCGAAGTCAGGTAGGAGACCTGCGCCTACTCCCTGTACTTACCGTGGAGAGCGAGAGTACGGGCGAACACCGTGTTAGCAGTAGAGCGCACGGTGTCTCCTGTACGTGTTCATAGCCCGGTGCGGGTTATTCTACCTCCCCGCACTGCTAGGGCTAGATTGGGCATTGAGCCAGGTGTCATGAAGCCGGCTCAACGCGTCTGGTCTCCAGTGCGTCTCCTCGGGCCGGCATACATGGCACCAGCCTTACGCATGGTGTCCCCGGTTCGCCTACATAGCCCGGTGCGGGTTATTCCACCTCCCCGCACGGGTAGGGCGACGGGGAGCATTCAACCAGGTAAGGTTGGGCAGGCTCGGTGCTCAAGGGAACCAGTACGCCTGCACGGTCCGGTATTTCCGGCGCCACCTCCCCGCCCCAACCCAGTACCACCAGTGCCTCCGCCACGCACTAGCCCTATGGTGCGTGTCTCCAGCCCTTTACCACCAGTGCCTAAACCACGCACCAAGCCTCCTGTGTGTCCCCAGAGTCCTGTGCGTCCTGTTGCTGCTCCCCGCACTAGCCCTGAGATGCGTGTCCCCAGCCCGGTACCACCAGTTCCGGCACCACGCACTAGGCCTAATGTGCGTCCCCAGGGATCAGTATGCCCTGTTCCTTCTCCCCGCACTAGCCTGAAGGTGCGTGTCCCCAGCCCGGTAACACCAGTTCCGGCACCACGCACCAGGCCTACAGTGCGCCTCAGCCGGCCAGAGTCTGCCGTCTGCACAGCGGTGCCTGAACTGCCCGTCTGCCAAGCGCCATCTGAGCCATCAGTCTGCCCAGCGCCATCTGAGCCATCCGTCTACCCAGCGCCATCTGAGCCATCCGTCTACCCAGCGCCATCTGAGCCATCCGTCTGCCCCGAGCCGTCAGAGCCGTCCGTCTGTCCCGAGCCGTCAGAGCCGTTCGTCAGTCAGGAGCCGCTAGAGCCATTCGTCAGACAGGATCTGCCAGAGCCGCCAACCAGACAGGATCTGCCAGAGCCGCCAACCAGACAGGATCAGCCAGAGGCGCCAACCAGACAGGATCAGCCAGAGCCGCCAACCAGACAGGATCAGCCAGAGCCGCCAACCAGACAGGAGCAGCCAGATCCGTCAGCCAGCCATGAGCAGCCAGATCCGTCAGCCAGCCATGAGCAGCCAGATCCGTCAGCCAGCCATGAGCAGCCAGATCCGCCAGCCAGCCATGAGCAGCCAGATCCGTCAGCCAGCCATGAGCAGCCAGATCCGTCAGCCAGCCATGAGCAGCCAGATCCGCCAGCCAGCCATGAGCAGCCAGATCCGCCAGCCAGCCATGAGCAGCCAGATCCGTCAGCCAGCCATGAGCAGCCAGATCCGTCAGCCAGCCATGAGCAGCCAGATCCGTCAGCCAGCCATGAGCAGCCAGATCCGTCAGCCAGCCATGAGCAGCCAGATCCGTCAGCCAGCCATGAGCAGCCAGATCCGTCAGCCAGCCATGAGCAGCCAGATCCGTCAGCCAGCCATGAGCAGCCAGATCCGTCAGCCAGCCATGAGCAGCCAGATCCGTCAGTCAGCCATGAGCCGTCCAGCCAGGATCAGCCAGAGCCGTCCAGCCAGGATCCGCCAGAGCCGTCATCCAGCCAGGATCCGTCCCTCAGTCCGGAGCTGCCGTCCCTCAGTCCGGAGCTGCCCCTTATCCTGGTGCTGCCCCTTATCCTGGTGCTGCCCCTTATCCTGGTGCTGCCCCTTAGTCCGGTGCTGCCCCTTAGTCCGGTGCTGCCACTTAGTCCGGTGCTGCCCCTTATTCCAGTGGGGTTAAGAAAGCGGGTAGTGACTATGGTGGGGTGGGGACCACGACCAGTGCCAGAGCCGCCACCGTGGACAGACGCCCACCCAGACCCTCCCCTAGACTTTATGCTGGTGCGCCCGGAGTTCGCACCTTAAGGGGGGGGGTTATGTCACACCCTGGCCTTAGTTATCTTTGTTTTCATTATTATTTTAGTTAGGTCAGGGTGTGACATGGGGAAGTTTGTGTGTTTTTTGTATTGTCTAGGGTGTTGTATGGTTTAGGGGGTTTAGTAGAGGAGATGGTTTAGTGTTCAGTGTAGGTGTCTAGGAAAGTCTATGGTTGCCTGAATTGGGTCTCAATTAGAGACAGCTGGTTATTGTTGTCTCTGATTGGGAGCCATATTTAAGGCAACCATAGGCTTTAGCTTTCTTGTGGGTAATTGTCTATGTCGAAGTGTTTTGTGTCAGCACTTAATTTTGTATAGCTTCACGGTCGTCTGGTTTGTTGTTTTGTTTCATTTTTCTTCTTTAAATAAAAGAAGATGTACTTTCCACGCGCTGCGCCTTGGTCCTCTCTCAGTCCCTTTGACGATCGTGACAGCTAGTCTACTCTGCTAAGTGTCTGACGCACTAAAAGCAGTTTGTTCTAAAAGCAATGACATACACAGCATAGGATAAACCTTTATTTCATCTATGTGTATCTCCTTGTCTTCCTTCCTTCCTGTCCTTCCTTCTGTCCTTTCATCAGTCCGTCCTTTTCGTCCGTCCTTCTGTTTTTTTTTCTTCCAATTTAATAAATTAGCAAACATTTCTAAAAACCTGTTTTCACTTTGTCATTATGGGGTATTGTGTGTATATTGATGAGGATTTTTATTTATTTATTCAATTTTAGAGTAAGGCTGTAACGTAACAAAATGTGGAAAAAGTTAATGGGTCTGAATACTTTCCGAATGCACTGTACCTTTATTTCAATATGTGTACCTTCCTTCCTTCCTTCCTTCCTTCCTTCCTTCCTTCCTTCCTTCCTTCCTTCCTTCCTTCCTTCCTTCCTTCCTTCCTTCCTTCCTTCCGTCCTTCCTTCCTTCCTTCCGTCCTTCCTTCCTTCCTTCACACACAGCCCTTTCTTACTATACCATGATAACTAATGTTTGCATATGAAACACACAACAAGGCAGGACAAATTGTTCCATGATTGTATTGTTGCATAGGGCTCTGCCTCTCAGTGATATCCTGAGCATGGTGCCAAATGAGTAAATGCATAATGGATGTCTTCTCATTGTGCTGAGTTACAGCTAAGCAGAATACAGGGACCCCTGATTTGTGGGACTAAATTCAATTTCTTTGTGTGTCAGTAATGGTTGAATTTGGAATCAGTCTGAATATGGTTTGGTCTTCAATTGCAAGAATATTTTCTGGGTTTCAAGCACACATCGACTCAAGTCACATTTTATTTGTCACAACTACAACAGGTTCTGGTCCCGTGTGGCTCAGGTGGTAGAGCATGGTGTTCGCAACACCAGGGTTGTGGGGGACCAATAAGAAAACGGGGGACCAATAAGATAACAGGGAACCAATAAGATAACGGGGGACCAATAACAGAATGTAGACACTAACTACTGTAAGTCGCTCTGGATAAGAGCGTCTACTAAAAGGTTTTAAAAACTTTGCCACGAAATGCTTGTTAGCCCTTCCCAACGACGCAGGGTTCAAAAATTAAATAGTAACACAATAGGAATAAAATAAAATACACAAGAATGGAGCTATATACAGGAAGTACCAGATCAATGTGGAGCTATATACAGGAAGTACCAGATCAATGTGGAGCTATATACAGGAAGTACCAGATCAATGTGGAGCTATATACAGGAAGTACCAGATCAATGTGGAGCTATATACAGGAAGTACCAGATCAATGTGGAGCTATATACAGGGAGTACCAGTACCAGATCAATGTGCAGAGCTACAAGGTATTTGAGGTAGATATGTACATGAAGGCAGGGTAAAGTGACTAGGCATCAGGATAGATAATAATAAGGTATTTGAGGTAGATATGTACATGAAGGCAGGGTAAAGTGACTAGGCATCAGGATAGATAATAATAAAGTATTTGAGGTAGATATGTATATAGTGTATATAGTGTGTATATATAGTCTAGTTAGTGTGTTTATAGTGTGTATATATAGTCTAGTGAGTGTGTATATATAGTCTAGTGAGTGTGTATATAGTGTGTATATATAGTCTAGTGAGTGTGTATATATAGTCTAGTGAGTGTGTATATATAGTCTAGTGAGTGTGTATATAGTGTGTATATATAGTCTAGTGAGTGTGTATATAGTGTGTATATATAGTCTAGTGAGTGTGTATATAGTGTGTATATATAGTCTAGTGAGTGTGTATATAGTGTGTATATATAGTCTAGTGAGTGTGTATATAGTGTGTATATATAGTCTAGTGAGTGTGTATATGGTGTGTATATATAGTCTAGTGAGTGTGTATATGGTGTGTATATGTTGTGTATATATGGTCAAGTGTAGGCCTGGGCAACTCCAGTCCTCGGGGGCCTGATTGGTGTCACAATTTTGCTACTAGCCCCAGCTAACACACCTGACTCCAATAATCAACTAATCATGATCTTTAGTTAAAAAATGCAATTAGTTCAAATCAGGTGTGTTTGCTAGGGATGATGGGGGAAGTGTGTGACACCAATCAGGCCCCCGAGGACTGGAGTTGCCCAGGCCTAGTCTAGTGTGTGTATGTTTAGGGTCAGTGCAGATAGTTCGGCTAGCATTCCTTGACTATTTATCAGTCTGGCTATTTAGCCGTCTTTGGGGTAGAAGCTGCTTCGGAGCCCGTTTGCCTGAGAGCCGATGCTCCGGTACCGTTCGGCCTCCTGATGGGGAAGAGTTGCTGCCGTGCCCCCTTCACAACTGCGGGTTAGTCTGGACCATGTTAAGTCCTTAGTGATGTGGACGCCAAACAACTTGATGCTCTCGACCCGCTCCACCACAGCCCCGTCGATGTGGATGTGGTCGTGCTCTCCGCTCTTTCTCCGGTAGTCCATAATCAGCTCCTTGGTCATATTGATGTTGAGGGAGAGGTTGTTGACCTGCCAGCACACTGCCAAGTCTCTGACCTCCCTGTAGACTGTCTCATTGCTGTAGGTGGTCAGGCCTACCACCGTCGTGTCGTCAGCAAACCTGATGATGGTATTGGAGTCGTGCTTGGTGAATAGGACGCAGTCGTGGGTGAAAAGGAGTACAGGAGGGGACTAAGCACACACCCCTGAGGGGCCCCCATGTTGAGGGTCAGCGTGGCAGATGTGTTGTTGCCGACCCTCACCGCCTTGGGGCAGCCCGTCAGGAAGTTATGGATCCTTTCAGGAAGTCCTGGTCCCCAGCTTGGTGATGAGCTTGGAGGGGACTATGGTGTTGAACACTGAGCTGTAGTCTATGAACAGCATTCTCACATAGTTATTTCCCATCTTGTTCAGGTGGAAGAGGCCAGTGTGAATTGCAATTGAGATTGCGTCATCTGTGGATCTGTTGGGGCAGCATACGAATTGGAGAGGCTCTAGTGTGTCTGGGATGATGGCATTGATGCGTGTCATGACCAGTCTTTTAATGCACTAAATAATTACAGATGTGAGTGCTACGGGGCGATAGTCATTTAGGCAGTATACGTTGGAGCTCTTGGGAACAGGGACAATAGGGGTCAGTTTAAAACATGTTGGGATTACAGACTGGGACAAGAAGAGATTGAAAATTGATGTGAAGACACTTGCCAGCTGGTTTGGGCATGCTTTGAGAACATGCCCTGATATTCTGGCCTTGTGATTGTTAACCTGTTCAAATGATTTTCTCACATTGTATATAGACTTTATTTTTTTCTATTGTGTTATTGACTGTACTCTTGTTTATTCCATGTGTAACTCTGTGTTGTTGTTTGTGTCGCACTGCTTTGCTTTATCTTGGCCAGGTCGCAGTTGTAAATTAGAACTTGTTCTCAACTAGCCTACCTGGTTAAATAAAGGTGAAATTAAAAAATACAATAAAAACATTGGCCATGGAGAGCAGTCATCTGGAAAAACAGGTACTTTCACACAAGGCACAGTGTTATATTCCTCAAAGCGAGCATGAAAGGCATTTTGGGCTAATTTGGGAGTCCTGCGTTGCTGGGCAGCTCACGGCTGGGTTTCCCTTTGTAATCCATTATGATACAACATACGATGAGCATCGGAGCCAGTGTAATAGGATTTCACCTTCCTCCTATATTGTCCTTTTACATGTTGGATGTCTCGTTGGAGGTCGTAGCAGGCTTTCAACTATGCCTCCATGTCCGTGTCCCGCTGCTTGTAAGCGGCAGCTCTAGCCTTTAGCCTAGCGCGGTATTGCCTGTAATCCATGGCTTTTGGTTTGGATACGTTCTGGGGGATTTGTGATGTTTTATTTGTACTTGAAATGACCGTTTTTTTATTTTAATGTGTATATATACTGTATATATAATGTGCATTTTACATTGTATTACACAGTTTGCATTTGGAAAAGACCTAGTTCTTAAAATCCTGTGACTGTGACTGGCTATCGGATTAATCCCGGAACATTTCCTGTACTTGCAAAACAGTCTTGTAGCCCCCCGTCTGCTTCATCCTACCATTTACGTATTGAGCGCATCACTGGTAATTCCTGTATAAACTTTTGTTTGTAAACAGGAAGCAAGAGAATGGAGTCGTGGTCAGATTTGCTGAAGGGAGGAGGAGGGAGGGGCTTGTATGTGTTTCTGTGGGTTGAATAAAAGTGGTCTAGAGTTATAGCTCCCCCTAGTGGCTGGGAGACGTGTTGGTAGAAGTGAGGTAGGACGGTTTTTAGTCTCCCGGCGTTAATCCCTGCGTTACCAGTCTCCACCTACCAGAAATGCTGCCTCTGGGTGAGCGGTTTCTTGTTTGTTTATGTCCCCACACAGTTCGTTGAGTGCCAGAGTGGTGTTGGCTTGTGGAGGGATGTAGACAGCCTTGATAATTACGGATGACAACTCTCTTGGTAGATTAAAATCCAGTCTGCATCAGTGTTAATGTTATGTAAATGTATCCATTTAATGCAGCGTTTGAATTACATCCCAGCCTTGGTCCCTGTCCTTGTTTGGGTGGAAAACACCCCCCACTCCCTTCCTCAGGGTAAATCAGCAGTTCAATATTGACCATAAAGCATAACAGAGTTGAGTTGACAGACTGCTTGTCCTTCTGTCTCATCTTACAGCACTGTACCTCTGTCTGGTCTTGGTTGACCTCAGAGCAGCAAGTCGATGCTGACTTCCCCTGGTCTAGCGCTGTGTACTTGTTCCAAATGACATCCTATTCCCTAGATAGTACACTACATCTGACCAGGGCCCATAGTGCACTATGTACGTAATAGGGTACCATTTGGGACATAGCCTACGACTTTGAGGATGCTGACTTCCCCGGACAGGAGGAGAGTGGACCACTGCAACAATAAAAAATATGAATCAACGACAGCAGCTTTGAGCAAAACCGTAAGAAGCATAGCTCATCATATTGTGTATAGATAGTGGTTACCACCACCATATTAAAATACAAAGATAAAATATTCGGTTACTGTTTTCAGCCCTGGTTTCTCATAGAGCCTGCAGAGATAATTGTCAGTGCGGCTCATAGAGCCTGCAGAGATGGCAGTGCTGCTCATAGAGCCTGCAGAGATACAATAATTGTCAGTGTGGCTCATAGCCAGTCCACACACACACACACACACACACACACACACACACACACACACACACACACACACACACACACACACACACACACACACACACACACACACACACACACACACACACACACACACACACACACACACACACACACACTGAAAAGCCAATCACCGAGCACGCACCATAAACCGCTGAGATTGGAATGGCCATTTGGCTGCAGTTCACCCTGTCGTGTCCCCCGCTCCCTCTCTCTCTCATTTTTTCTTCTCTCTCGTTCTTTACGAGCCTCCCTCCTCCTCTCATCGCCTCATCCCAGCTATCGTAGTGTGGTGATTAGAGATCTGGTTTAAACTGGTCAAATCATTCACTCATATTTCTCTCTTTTTTCCTTCCAATGACTCAAGAGACATTGAACAATACTGTACATGAGGAATGATCTAGACATCTCAGTCAGATATATGTATACGGATATATGTTGCAGTGTGTATCGGGCCTGTCAGGAGGGTTATACATCCTGATATGAATGGCGCTCAGCTTGCACCTATTGCATAAGTTGAAGTACATGTTTTGATGGGGTTTCACTAAGTAAAGGCGTCCCATGAAACACAATCTATGGGCTTTTTGGTAATGGTCAAATAACCTGGCAGTAGAATGTGTGCACCTGTCAGTATTTCAGGTAAATGCACATTTCAGTTGTTTTTTAAATTTGTATTTTACATTTGTATAGAATAGTCCTCAGCTAAATGTTTCAGGTAAACGTCTTGTCTCCCATCCCAAATAGTACCCTATTCCCTTCATAGTGAACTACATGGGCCCTTGTTAAAAGGAGTGGCGTTTAGGACACATCCTCTGCCTTAGTTGATGAAGTGTAACAGCAAGCACCAAACGACAGGACATCTAACCGTGACAATTCACTCGCTAATATACAACATCTGGTGGGAGAAACAGTAACAGATTTCACTGTCAGTTCAGGTACAGAGAGGGATGAATCCTAGAGTTATTAAGAGAATCGTTTTTCGAGATGATCCCCTGCCTGGGGATTTGTAATGGGTTTATGCGGCTATGTCATTTTCTATGTGCTGTGCTTGGAAACCCTGAAAGAGAAGACAGCCCTCTGCTTCTGACTTCCTGTCTGAGCGGCATCGAGATGCCGGTTGTTTTCGTGAGGTGGACTTGAGGTGTTTCGTCTGAGGCACAGTAGTTGTGTTTGGAAAGCAATGGGAGGTGCTTTCCATGTGGGAGTTGGGTGATTTAGGGAAGGTGTTGGGGCAGGAAGATGTTTGTGTACATCCACAGAACGTCTATAGGTGTAATGTAGCCAACCAGGCAGCTGACTTCAACAGTAGGTGTATGGTTAGGTATGCAGTTGGACAGGTTTTTTTGTTCTGAGAAACTATGATGGACAATATGAAGGAAGTTAGAGGTAGTTTCGGGTGGCCAATGCTAACTAGCGTTAGCGCAATGAATGGAATTAAACAGGTAGCGTAGCGTGAACCTACCACTTACTTCAGTCATACTGGACGCAGAGACATAAAAAAAAGTGGTATTCACAATTTCCTTTGATTCTGGGTTAAACACCAGCATCTCACGGTAACCCTTTAATGGCCATAGTGACCCTGAAAAGCGAAATACATCTTACAAAATACCAGATGGAAACTTCTATCACAACGTGCCTCGTAACATAATACCAAACTGTTCTTGTTTTGTATTTCTACGTCATTCCACAGATAGATAGATACATTGATGCAGGACAAACATTTCTTAGTAGAAGTTGTAACTCATCTGTTTGTTAGTAGAAGTTGTAACTCATCTGTTTGTTAGTAGAAGTTGTAACTCATCTGTTTGTTAGTAGAAGTTGTAACTCATCTGTTTGTTAGTAGAAGTTTAACTCATCTGTTTGTTAGTAGAAGTTTAACTCATCTGTTTGTTAGTAGAAGTTTAACTCATCTGTTTGTTAGTAGAAGTTTAACTCATCTGTTTGTTAGTAGAAGTTTAACTCATCTGTTTGTTAGTAGAAGTTGTAACTCATCTGTTTGTTAGTAGCAGTTGTAACTCATCTGTTTGTTAGTAGAAGTTGTAACTCATCTGTTTGTTAGTAGAAGTTTAACTCATCTGTTTGTTAGTAGAAGTTTAACTCATCTGTTTGTTAGTAGAAGTTTAACTCATCTGTTTGTTAGTAGAAGTTTAACTCATCTGTTTGTTAGAAGTTTAACTCATCTGTTTGTTAGTAGAAGTTTAACTCATCTGTTTGTTAGTAGATGTTGTAACTCATCTGTTTGTTAGTAGAAGTTGTAACTCATCTGTTTTGTTAGTAGAAGTTGTAACTCATCTGTTTGTTAGTAGACGTTGTAACTCATCTGTTTGTTAGTAGAAGTTGTAACTCATCTGTTTGTTAGTAGACGTTGTAACTCATCTGTTTGTTAGTAGAAGTTGTAACTCATCTGTTTGTTAGTAGACGTTGTAACTCATCTGTTTGTTAGTAGAAGTTGTAACTCATCTGTTTGTTAGTAGACGTTGTAACTCATCTGTTTGTTAGTAGAAGTTGTAACTCATCTGTTTGTTAGTAGAAGTTTAACTCATCTGTTTGTTAGTAGAAGTTTAACTCATCTGTTTGTTAGTAGAAGTTTAACTCATCTGTTTGTTAGTAGAAGTTTAACTCATCTGTTTGTTAGTAGATGTTGTAACTCATCTGTTTGTTAGTAGAAGTTGTAACTCATCTGTTTTGTTAGTAGAAGTTGTAACTCATCTGTTTGTTAGTAGACGTTGTAACTCATCTGTTTGTTAGTAGAAGTTGTAACTCATCTGTTTGTTAGTAGACGTTGTAACTCATCTGTTTGTTAGTAGAAGTTGTAACTCATCTGTTTGTTAGTAGACGTTGTAACTCATCTGTTTGTTAGTAGAAGTTGTAACTCATCTGTTTGTTAGTAGACGTTGTAACTCATCTGTTTGTTAGTAGAAGTTGTAACTCATCTGTTTGTTAGTAGCAGTTGTAACTCATCTGTTTGTTAGTAGAAGTTTAACTCATCTGTTTGTTAGTAGAAGTTTAACTCATCTGTTTGTTAGTAGAAGTTTAACTCATCTGTTTGTTAGTAGAAGTTTAACTCATCTGTTTGTTAGTAGATGTTGTAACTCATCTGTTTGTTAGTAGAAGTTGTAACTCATCTGTTTTGTTAGTAGAAGTTGTAACTCATCTGTTTGTTAGTAGAAGTTTAACTCATCTGTTTGTTAGTAGAAGTTGTAACTCATCTGTTTGTTAGTAGAAGTTTAACTCATCTGTTTGTTAGTAGAAGTTTAACTCATCTGTTTGTTAGTAGAAGTTGTAACTCATCTGTTTGTTAGTAGAAGTTGTAACTCATCTGTTTGTTAGTAGAAGTTGTAACTCATCTGTTTGTTAGTAGAAGTTTAACTCATCTGTTTGTTAGTAGAAGTTGTAACTCATCTGTTTGTTAGTAGAAGTTGTAACTCATCTGTTTGTTAGTAGAAGTTGTAACTCATCTGTTTGTTAGTAGAAGTTGTAACTCATCTGTTTGTTAGTAGAAGTTGTAACTCATCTCTTTGTTAGTAGACGTTGTAACTCATCTGTGACAAGGACTCCAACACCTTTATCTGTTGTGTAGATGCCAGTCAGTTTCCAGTCCCTTTCCCTTGATACTGGCAGTGTATTGTATTGTCTGTGTGATCAGCCAGTCTGTATAATACAGCACAGTACAGTATAGAACAGTATAGCACAGTCTAGTATAGAACAGTACAGTATAGCACAGTACAGTATAGAACAGTATAGTATAGAACAGTATAGCACAGTACAGTATAGAACAGTATAGTAGAGAACAGTATAGCATAGTCTAGTATAGTACAGTACAGTATAGAACAGTATAGTAGAGAACAGTATAGCATAGTCTAGTATAGTACAGTACAGTATAGAACAGTATAGTAGAGAACAGTACAGTATAGAACAGTATAGTATAGTACAGTACAATATAGAACAGTATAGCACAGTCTAGTATAGAACAGTATAGCGCAGTATAGTATAGCACAGTCTAGTATAGAACAGTATAGCACAGTCTAGTATAGAACAGTATAGCACAGTCTAGTATAGAACAGTATAGCACAGTATAGTATAGAACAGTATAGCACAGTATAGTAGAGAACAGTATAGCACAGTATAGTAGAGAACAGTATAGCATAGTCTAGTATAGAACCGTATAGCACAGTATAGTATAGTACAGTACAGTATAGAACAGTATAGCACAGTCTAGTATAGTACAGTATAGCGCAGTATAGTACAGTACAGTATAGAACAGTATAGCACAGTCTAGTATAGAACAGTATAGCGCAGTATAGTACAGTACAGTATAGAACAGTATAGCACAGTACAGTATAGAACAGTATAGTATGGTACAGTATAGCACAGTACAGTATAGTACAGTATAGTATAGAACAGTATAGCACAGTATAGTATTGAGCAGTACACTATAGAACAGTATAGAACAGTCTAGTACTCAGGGAAGATGGAATGTTGATATCAAGGGATCAGTCCAGGACAATGCTGTCTCTGTTCTCTCATATTACTGGGCCTGGATAGAAAAACAAGCAGATGAAGTAGGATACAGCTGATACAGTACGGACAGGGTCAAACTGTCTGATCCATTTCTCTCTCTCTCTCTCTCTCTCTCTCTCTCTCCCTCTCTCTCCCTCTCTCTCTCTCTCTCTCTCTCTCTCTCTGTGTGTCTCTGTGTCTCTGTGTCTCTGTGTCTCTGTGTCTCTGTCTCTCTCACATTCTCCCTCTCCCTCTCCTTTCACCCTCTCCTTCACTATCTCCCTCCCCCCTCTCCCCCCCCCCCCCCCCCCCCCCCCCCCCGTAGGGACAGGGTGAAACATTGTCTGTGTTCCAAAATGCATACTTCTGTTCTATCTAGACCGTATAACGAGTACGGAAGTCAGCTGTCATTTCTCACGTGTGATTCCAAACTTAAGAACGTGAAAAGGCAAGTATGTACTAAGTTTACCTGCAGTTCTATTAGCGTACTTGAGAGGTCTGGAAAACAAAGCACGCATGGGAGCGTACTTTTTGGTTCCCTACGCTGGGGAGGCTATCCCATAACACATTGCAAAACAGTGAAAATTC
>NW_024060464.1:186332-193832 GCF_016432855.1 Salvelinus namaycush | reverse complement strand
CACATAGTGACTTTGTCTAGGTCTCTGTTTGTGTAACTCATAGAAATATAGTCAATAGAATGGGCATAGCTCCTCAGATTGTCTCTAAAATGTCCTCTTGGTCCAATGATTAAGGTGTTGGTTTCTCAAGCGGGAGACTTGGGTTCAGATCCTACCAGTTACATAATTTTACAGTGAGGATAAGATTTTCCAGCGGGTTCAGATTTGGCTCCTTGTACGAGGCTTTGGGCAGTTCCTTAATTCATCCTCATCACAATAACTGATGGGGAGAATACTTTTTAGTGGCTCAGTGGCAGAAATCAAATCCACCAGGTCATTGCTGTAAATGAGAATGTGTTTTCAGTCAATTTACCTGGTAAAATAAGGGTACAAAAAAAGAAAAAAAAAAGTATATAATGATGATTTGCAACATGGTCACCAATACTATACCACTCTGTTTCCATCTGACACCATCCTTTACCTGACATCAGTTAAGTCTGGGAGTTTCACCAGTCTCTCCTCACCAAAGGAGCAGAATGCCAGTACAGCCTCCTGTCACACACTCCCTCTCTCTCTCCTTCTGTCTCCCTCCTTCACACTCTCTACCTCCTTCACTCTCTCTCTCCCTCTCTCCTTCTGTCTCCCTCCTTCACACTCTCTACCTCCTTCACTCTCTCTCTCCCTCTCTCTCTCTGTCTCTCTCTCTCCCTCTCCCTCTCCCTCTCTCTTTATTTCTCTCTCTTTCTCTCTCTCTCTCCCTCCTTCTCTTTCTCTCTCCCTCCTCTCTCTCTTTCACTCTCTCTCTCTCTCTCCTTCACTCTCTCTCTCGCTCCCTCCTTCACACTCTCTCCCTCTCTCTCCCTCCTTCACTCTCTCTCTTTCTCTCTCTCTCTCTCTCTCCTTCACTCTCTCTCTCGCTCCCTCCTTCACACTCTCTCCCTCTCTCTCCCTCCTTCACTCTCTCTCTTTCTCTATCTCGCTATCTGCTTCTCACACACTCTCTCCCTCTCTCCCTCATTCAATCTCTCTTTCTCTCTCAATTAAATTCAATTCAATTGACTTTATTGACATGGCAAGTTCATTATTACTTACATTGTCAAAGTATACATATAGAAAAATATATATATATTTATATATCTCAAATATATATACACTGCTCAAAAAAATTAAGGGAACACTAAAATAACACATCCTAGATCTGAATGAATGAAATATTCTTATTAAATACTTTTTTCTTTACATAGTTGAATGTGCTGACAACAAAATCACACAAAAATTATCAATGGAAATCAAATTTATCAACCCATGGAGGTCTGGATTTGGAGTCACACTCAAAATTAAAGTGGAAAACCACACTACAGGCGGATCCAACTTTGATGTAATGTCCTTAAAACAAGTCAAAATGAGGCTCAGTAGTGTGTGTGGCCTCCACGTGCCTGTATGACCTCCCTACAATGCCTGGGCATGCTCCTGATGAGGTGGCGGATGGTCTCCTGAGGGATCTCCTCCCAGACCTTGACTAAAGCATCCGCCAACTCCTGGACAGTCTGTGGTGCAACGTGGCGTTGGTGGATGGAGCGAGACATGATGTCCCAGATGTGCTCAATTGGATTCAGGTCTGGGGAACGGGCGGGCCAGTCCATAGCATCAATTCCTTCCTCTAACAGGAACTGCTGACACACTCCAGCCACATGAGGTCTAGCATTGTCTTGCATTAGGAGGAACCCAGGGCCAACCGCACCAGCATATGGTCTCACAAGGGGTCTGAGGATCTCATCTCGGTACCTAATGGCAGTCAGGCTACCTCTGGCGAGCACATGGAGGGCTGTGCGGCCCCCCAAAGAAATGCCACCCCACACCATGACTGACCCACCGCCAAACCGGTCATGCTGGAGGATGTTGCAGGCAGCAGAACGTTCTCCACGGCGTCTCCAGACTCTGTCACGTCTGTCACATGTGCTCAGTGTGAACCTGCTTTCATCTGTGAAGAGCACAGGGCGCCAGTGGCGAATTTGCCAATCTTGGTGTTCTCTGGCAAATGCCAAACGTCCTGCATGGTGTTGGGCTGTAAGCACAACCCCCACCTGTGGACGTCGGGCCCTCATACCACCCTCATGGAGTCTGTTTCTGACCGTTTGAGCAGACACATGCACATTTGTGGCCTGCTGGAGGTCATTTTGCAGGGCTCTGGCAGTGCTCCTCCTGCTCCTTCTTGCACAAAGGCGGAGGTAGCGGTCCTGCTGCTGGGTTGTTGCCCTCCTAAGGCCTCCTCCACGTCTCCTGATGTACTGGCCTGTCTCCTGGTAGCGCCTCCATGCTCTGGACACTACGCTGACAGACACAGCAAACCTTCTTGCCACAGATCGCATTGATGTGCCATCCTGGATGAACTGCACTACCTGAGCCACTTGTGTGGGTTGTAGACTCCGTCTCATGCTACCACTAGAGTGAAAGCACCGCCAGCATTCAAAAGTGACCAAAACATCAGCCAGGAAGCATAGGAACTGAGAAGTGGTCTGTGGTCACCACCTGCAGAACCACTCCTTTATTGGGGGTGTCTTGCTAATTGCCTATAATTTCCACCTGTTGTCTATTCCATTTGCACAACAGCATGTGAAATGTATTGTCAATCAGTGTTGCTTCCTAAGTGGACAGTTTGATTTGACAGAAGTGTGATTGACTTGGAGTTACATTGTGTTGTTTAAGTGTTCCCTTTATTTTTTTGAGCAGTGTATATTTATATATAAATTAATGGTGGGACCAACAGCAATAATAATAGTAGTAGTGGACATGGGATTACCATTAACAACAACTACAACAACAATATTAATCAGAACAACAATACATTAAAGCAATGGTAGTAGACCAGTGTCAACGTGACTGAGAAGACACATGACCTGGTATGAAAGACAAAACAAAACAAGATGGGAAATATTATCAACATTACATTGCACTTTTCACTGGCTGTCCCTCAGGTTGTGGCAGGAGGACACATATTTGGCTGCCAAAACTGCACTCTCTCTCTCTCTCTGTCTCTCTGTCTCTCTCTCTCTCTCTCTCTCTCTTTCTCTCTTTCTCTTTCTGTCTCTCTTTCTCTCTCAATTCAAAGGGCTTTATTGGCATGGGAAACATATGTTTACATAGATAATAAACAAAAGTGAAATAAACAATCAAAAATGAACAGTGAACACTACACTCACAAAAATTGCAGAGGAATAGAGACATTTCAAATGTCATATTATGACTATATACAGTGTTATAACAATGTGCAAATAGTTAAAGTACAAAATGGAAAATAAATGAGCATAAACATATGTTATATTTACAAAGGTGTTTGATCTTCACTGGTTGCCCTTTTCTTGTGGCAGCAGGTCACACACCTTGCTGCTGTAATGGCACACTGTGATATTTCCCCGAATAGATATGGGAGTTTATCAAAATTGGATTTGTTTTTAATTCTTTTTGGGTGTGTGTAATCTGAGGGAAATACAGTATGTGTCTCTAAAATGCTCATACAGTTGGCAGGAAGTTAGGAAGTGCAGTTTGCTCTGTGCTTTGGTAAATTCTTTCCAATGTGTCAAGTAATTATATATTTGTTTTCTCGGGATTTGGTTGGGTCTAATTGTGTTGCTGTTGCTGTCCTGGGACTCTGTGAGGTCTGTTTGAGTTTGGGAACAGAGCCCCAGGTATTTTACGTTGTACACCGAGGATGTTTTTGCAGAGTCTCAATTTGGTGTTTGTCCCATTTTGTGAATTCTTGCTTGGTGAGCGGACCCCAAACCTCAACCATAAAGGGCAATGGGTTCTATACTCAACACTCTCTCTCTGTTTCTCTCTCTCTGACCCCATCCACCTTTACAGATGCTTATGACACCATATAGTCTAAAGGACAGTTGTATGACTTTTTTAAAGAAACAGTGGCACACAGTTTCTCTTGGAGAAGGTACAAATCAGGAATGAATCGTATTGACAGTGTGATGACACTGTAGAAATGTAAGAACAGATCTGTTTAAAGACGCTGTTTGCTCTCATGTGTGTAATGTATACCCATATCTTTGCGACACTGTTTCCACATACTACAGTTCTATTTACACTACAGTTGAACAAAAGTATTTGGACACGCCTTCAAATTAGTGGCTTTGGTTATTTCAACCGCACCCGTTGCTGACAGGTTTATAAAAAATCGAGCACACCGCCGTGCAATCTCCATAGACAAACATTGGCAGTAGAATGGTACGTACTGAAGAGCTCAGTGACTTTCAACGTGGCACCGCCATACAGTAGGATGTTCGTAAAATTTCTGCCCGGCTAGAACTGCAACTTTAATTGTTGTTATAGTGAAGTGGAAACGTCTAGGAGCAACAACGGCTCAGTCGCGATCTAGTCGGCCACACAAGCTGACAGAACAGGACCGCCGAGTGCTGAAGGGCGTAGCGTGTAAAAATCAACTGTTCTCAGCTGCAACACTCATTACCGAGTTCCAAACTTCCTCTGGAAGCAACGTCAGCACAATAACTGTTTGTCGGGAGCTTCATAAAATGGTTTTCCATGGCTGAGCAGCCTCGCACAAGCGTGAGATTACCATGCGCAATGCCAAGTGTCGGCTGGAGTGGTGTAAAGCTCGCCGCCATTGGACTCTGGAGCAGTGGAAACGCGTTCTCTGGAGTGATTAATCACGCTTCACCATCTGGCAGTCCAACAGACGAATCTGGGTTTGACGTATGCCATGCGAACACTACCTGCCCCAATGCGTAGTGCTAACTGTAAAGTTTAGTGGAGGAGGAATAATGGTCTGGGGCTGTTTTTCATGGTTTGGGCTAGGCCCCTTCCAGTTCCAGTGAAGGGAAATGTTAAACTAGAGACAGAGGAGATGATTCCACAGTGCTACATGATTAGAGACAGAGGAGATGATTCCACAGTGCTACATGACTAGAGACAGAGAAGATGATTCCACAGTGCTACATGACTAGAGACAGAGGAGATGATTCCACAGTGCTACATGACTAGAGACAGAGAAGATGATTCCACAGTGCTACATGACTAGAGACAGAGGAGATGATTCCACAGTGCTACATGACTAGAGACAGAGGAGATGATTCCACAGTGCTACATGACTAGAGACAGAGGAGATGATTCCACAGTGCTACATGATTAGAGACAGAGGAGATGATTCCACAGTGCTACATGACTAGAGACAGAGAAGATGATTCCACAGTGCTACATGACTAGAGACAGAGGAGATGATTCCACAGTGCTACATGACTAGAGACAGAGGAGATGATTCCACAGTGCTACATGACTAGAGACAGAGGAGATGATTCCACAGTGCTACATGACTAGAGACAGAGGAGATGATTCCACAGTGCTACATGACTAGAGACAGAGGAGATGATTCCACAGTGCTACATGATTAGAGACAGAGGAGATGATTCCACAGTGCTACATGATTAGAGACAGAGGAGATGATTCCACAGTGCTACATGATTAGAGACAGAGGAGATGATTCCACAGTGCTACATGACTCGTGTCTGTATCACGAGGTGGCATGCTGCTAGAGTGTCTGTCTGTATCACGAGGCAGCATGCTGCTAGAGTGTCTGTCTGTATCACGAGGCAGCAGGCTGCTAGTGTCTGTCTGTATCACGAGGCAGCATGCTGCTAGTGTCTGTCTGTATCACGAGGCCTGCATGCTGCTAGTGTCTGTCTGTATCACGAGGCAGCATGCTGCTAGAGTGTCTGTCTGTATCACGAGGCAGCATGCTGCTAGTGTCTGTCTGTATCACGAGGCAGCATGCTGCTAGAGTGTCTGTCTGTATCACGAGGCAACATGCTGCTAGTGTCTGTCTGTATCACGAGGCAGCATGCTGCTAGAGTGTCTGTCTGTACACGAGGCACCATGCTGCTAGAGTGTCTGTCTGTATCACGAGGCAGCATGCTGCTAGAGTGTCTGTCTGTATCACGAGGCAGCATGCTGCTAGAGTGTCTGTCTGTATCACGAGGCAGCATGCTGCTAGAGTGTCTGTCTGTATCACGAGGCAGCATGCTGCTAGAGTGTCTGTCTGTATCACGAGGCAGCATGCTGCTAGAGTGTCTGTCTGTATCATGAGGCAGATGCTGCTAGAGTGTCTGTCTGTATCATGAGGCAGATGCTGCTTCAGTGTGCAGAATGGACCCATTAGGCCCATAATTGAGGACAAATGTAGCTGTTGAAGAGAGGAGAAAGAGGAATGAAAAAATGGAGACGGAGGAGTGGAGAGATGGAGAGAGTTGACGGAGGAGTGGAGAGATGGAGAGATGGAGACAGAGGAGTGGAGAGATGGAAAGAGTTGACGGAGGAGTGGAGAGATGGAGAGATGGAGACGGAGGAGTGGAGAGATGGAGAGATGGAGACGAAGGAGTGGAGAGATGGAGAGAGGAGACTGAGGAGTGGAGAGATGGAGAGAGTTGACAGAGGAGTGGAGAGATGGAGAGATGGAGACGGAGGAGTGGAGAGATGGAGAGATGGAGACAGAGGAGTAGAGAGATTGGAGAGATGGAGACAGGAGTGGAGAGAGGAGACGGTGGAGTGGAGAGATGGAGAGAGTTGACAGAGGAGTGGAGAGATGGAGAGAGTTCATGGAGGAGTGGAGAGATGGTGATAATTGATGGAGGAGTGAACAATGTCATCGCTCCATAAGGACACACAGGAGGGTGTGATAGAGAAGGTTTTGCAGCCCTCTAAGTTGGGGTGATTGCTGAGCTGACACTCAGGCAGCAGGAAGATGCCAAACACTGGGTTGATTGACAATAGAGACATCTCCAAAAGTTCAGGAGTAGTTTCTGGAGAGAAATTATATTGAGAGCAATATACACACTGAAACAATTACATGGAAAAGATAATCTGTTTAGTTTGGAATGGAACAGAGAATCTGGATAGTTTGAAATGGAACAGAGAATCTGGATAGTTTGGAATGGAACAGAGAATCTGGATAGTTTGGAATGGAACAGAGAATCTGGATAGTTTGGAATGGAACAGAGAATCTGTATAGTTTGAAATGGAACAGAAAATCTGGATAGTTTGGAATGGAACAGAGAATCTGGATAGTTTGGAATGGAACAGAGAATCTGGATTGTTTGGAATGGAACAGAGAATCTGTATAGTTTGGAATGGAACAGAGAATCTGGATAGTTTGGAATGGAACAGAGAATCTATCTAGTTTGGAATGGAACAGAGAATCTATGTAGTTTGAAATGGAACAGAGAATCTCTCTAGTTTAAAAAAGAACAGAGAATCTGGATAGTTTGAAATGGAACAGAGAATCTGGATAGTTTGGAATGGAACAGAGAATCTGGATAGTTTGAAATGGAACAGAAAATCTGGATAGTTTGGAATGGAACAGAGAATCTGGATATTTTGAAATCGAACAGAGAATCTGGATTGTTTGAAATCGAACAGAGAATCTGGATAGTTTGGAATGGAACAGAGAATCTGGATAGTTTGGAATGGAACAGAGAATCTGTATAGTTTGGAATGGAACAGAGA
>NW_024060464.1:107500-186232 GCF_016432855.1 Salvelinus namaycush | reverse complement strand
GGGATGGAGAGAGGGAGAGGGGGAGAGAGAGGCAGGATGGAGAGAGGGGGAGAGAGAGGTGGGATGGAGAGAGGGGGAGAGAGAGGTGGGATGGAGAGAGGGGGAGAGAGAAGAGGGGGAGAGAGATGCGGGATGGAGAGAGGGGGAGAGAGAGGGGGGATGGAGAGAGGGGGAGAGAGAGGTGGGATGGAGAGAGAGGTGAGATGGAGAGAGGGGGAGAGAGAGGTGGGATGGAGAGAGGGGGAGAGAGAGGTGAGATGGAGAGAGGGAGAGAGAGGCAGGATGGAGAGAGGGGGAGAGAGAAACATACAATGTAGTCTTATCTAACTTCACCTCTGAAACCAGCAATCACAGCCATCAGCGATTTCCCTGACAACCAGACGACATGACACTGCAGGGATTTCCCTGACAACTAGACGACATGACACTGCAGGGATTTCCCTGACAACCAGACGACATGACACTACATGGATTTCCCTGACAACCAGACGACATGACACTGCAGCAATTTCCCTGACAACCAGACGACATGACACTGCAGGGATTTCCCTGACAACCAGACACATGACACTGCAGGGATTTCCCTGACAACCAGACGACATGACACTGCAGGGATTTCCCTGACAACCAGACGACATGACACTACAGGGATTTACACTGACACCAGAAGACATGACATACATGATTTCCCTGACAACCAGACGACATGACACTGCAGGGATTTCCCTGCCAACCAGACGACATGACACTACATGGATTCCCTGACAACCAGAGACATGACAATACATGGATTTCCTGACAACAGACGAATGACACTGCAGGATTCCTGACAACCAGACGACATGACACTACAGTGACTTCCTGACAACCAGACGACATGAGACTGCAGGACTTCCCTGACAAACCAGACGACATGAACAGCAGTGACTTCCCTGACAACCAGACGACATGACACTGCAGGGATTTCCTGACAACCAGAGACATGGACACTACAGTGACTTCCTGACAACCAGACGACATGACACTTACAGTGATTTCCCTGACAACCAGACGACATGACATACAGTGACTTCCTGACAACCAGACGACATGACACTACAGGGATTCCCTGACAACATAGGAGACATGACACTACAGTGACTTCCCTGACAACTAGCCGAACATGACACTACAGGGATTTCCCTGACAACCAGACGACATGACACTGCAGGGATTTCCCTGACAACCAGACGACATGACACTACATGGATTTCCCTGACAACCAGACGACATGACACTACATGGATTTCCCTGACAACCAGACGACATGACACTGCAGGGATTTCCCTGACAACCAGACGACATGACACTACAGTGACTTCCCGACAGGCCAGACGACATGAGACTGCAGTGACTTCCCTGACAACCAGACGACATGACACTGCAGTGACTTCCCTGACAACCAGACGACCATGCACGCAGGGATTTCCCTGACAACCAGACGACATGACACTACAGTGACTTCCCTGACAACCAGACGACATGACACTACAGTGATTTCCCTGACAACCAGACGACATGACACTGCAGTGACTTCCCTGACAACCAGACGACATGACACTACAGGGATTTCCCTGACAACTAGACGACATGACACTACAGTGACTTCCCTGACAACTAGACGACATGACACTACAGGATTCCCTGAAACCACGACATGCACACTGCAGGATTCTACACAGACGACATGCACTACAGTGAATTCCTGACAAACCAGACGACATGAACACTACCAGTGACTTCCCTGACACCAAGACATGGGGACACTACAGGGATTCCTGAAACCGACGACATGACACTACAGTGACTTCCCTGACAACCAGATGACATGACACTGCCGTGACTTCCCTGACAACCAGACGACATGACACTACAGTGATTTCCCTGACAACTAGACGACATGACACTACAGTGACTCCCGACAACCAGACGACATGACACTACAGTGATTTCCCTGACAACTAGACGACATGACACTACAGTGACTTCCCTGACAACTAGACGACATGACATACAGGGATTCCCTGACCAATCCAGAGACGCATGACACTGCAGGATTTCCCTGACAACCAGACGACATGACACTACAGTGATTCCCTGACCAACCAGACGACATGACACTACAGTGACCGTCCCTGACAACAGACGACATGTCACTACAGGGATTTCCCTGACAACCAGGACGACATGACACTACAGGACTTCCCCTGACAACCAGATGACATGACACTGCAGGGACTTCCCTGACACCAGACGACATGACACTACAGTGATTTCCCTGACAAACTGACGACAGGACACTACAGTGACTTCCCTGACAACTAGACGACATGACACTGCGTGACTTCCCTGACAACCAGACGACATGACACTACAGGGATTTCCCTGACAACTAGTACGACATGGACACTTACAGTGACTTCCCTGACAACAGACGACATGACACGCCGTGATTCCTGACAACAGACGACATGACACTACAGGGATTTCCTGACAACTAGACGACATGGCACTACAGGGATTTCCCTGACAACCAGACGACATGACATACAGGGATTTCCTGACAACCAGACGACATGACACTACAGGGATTTCCTGACAACTAGACGACATGACACTACAGTGGACTTCCCTGACAACCAGACGACATGACACTGCAGGGATTTCCCTGACAACCAGACGACATGACACTGCAGGGATTTCCCTGACAACTAGACGACATGACACTGCAGGGATTTCCCTGACAACCAGACGACATAACACTACATGGATTTCCCTGACAACCAGACGACATGACACTGCAGCAATTTCCCTGACAACCAGACGACATGACACTACAGTGACTTCCCTGACAACTAGACGACATGACACTGCCGTGACTTCCCTGACAACCAGACGACATGACACTACAGGGATTTCCCTGACAACTAGACGACATGACACTACAGTGACTTCCCTGACAACCAGACGACATGACACTGCCGTGACTTCCCTGACAACCAGACGACATGACACTACAGGGATTTCCCTGACAACTAGACGACATGACACTACAGGGATTTCCCTGACAACCAGACGACATGACACTACAGGGATTTCCCTGACAACCAGACGACATGACACTACAGGGATTTCCCTGACAACCAGACGACATGACACTACAGTGACTTCCCTGACAACTAGACGACATGACACTGCAGGGATTTCCCTGACAACTAGACGACATGACACTGCAGGGATTTCCCTGACAACTAGACGACATGACACTGCAGGGATTTCCCTGACAACCAGACGACATAACACTACATGGATTTCCCTGACAACCAGACGACATGACACTGCAGCAATTTCCCTGACAACCAGACGACATGACACTGCAGGGATTTCCCTGACAACCAGACGACATGACACTACATGGATTTCCCTGACAACCAGACGACATGACACTGCAGGGATTTCCCTGACAACCAGACGACATGACACTACAGTGACTTCCCTGACAACTAGACGACATGACACTACAGTGATTTCCCTGACAACCAGACGACATGACACTGCAGTGACTTCCCTGACAACCAGACGACATGACACTACAGGGATTTCCCTGACAACCAGACGACATGACACTACAGGGATTTCCCTGACAACCAGACGACATGACACTACAGGGATTTCCCTGACAACCAGACGACATGACACTACAGTGACTTCCCTGACAACCAGATGACATGACACTGCAGTGACTTCCCTGACAACCAGACGACATGACACTGCAGTGACTTCCCTGACAACCAGACGACATGACACTACAGGGATTTCCCCTGACAACCAGACGACATGACCACTACAGTGAATTCCCTGACAACCAGACGACATGACACTGCCGTGACTTCCCTGACAACTAGACGACATGACACTACAGGGATTTCCCTGACAACTAGACGACATGACACTGCAGGGATTTCCCTGACAACTAGACGACATGAGACTGCAGGGATTTCCCTGACAACTAGACGACATGACACTACAGGGATTTCCCTGACAACTAGACGACATGACACTACAGGGATTTCCCTGACAACCAGACGACATGACACTACAGGGATTTCCCTGACAACCAGACGACATGACACTACAGTGACTTCCCTGACAACCAGACGACATGACACTGCAGTGACTTCCCTGACAACCAGACGACATGACACTGCAGTGACTTCCCTGACAACCAGACGACATGACACTACAGGGATTTCCCTGACAACCAGACGACATGACACTACAGTGACTTCCCTGACAACCAGATGACATGACACTGCCGTGACTTCCCTGACAACTAGACGACATGACACTACAGGGATTTCCCTGACAACTAGACGACATGACACTGCAGGGATTTCCCTGACAACTAGACGACATGAGACTGCAGGGATTTCCCTGACAACTAGACGACATGACACTACAGGGATTTCCCTGACAACTAGACGACATGACACTACAGTGACTTCCCTGACAACTAGACGACATGACACTACAGGGATTTCCCTGACAACTAGACGACATGACACTGCAGTGACTTCCCTGACAACCAGACGACATGAGACTGCAGTGACTTCCCTGACAACCAGACGACATGACACTACAGGGATTTCCCTGACAACTAGACGACATGACACTGCAGGGATTTCCCTGACAACTAGACGACATGAGACTGCAGGGATTTCCCTGACAACTAGACGACATGACACTACAGTGACTTCCCTGACAACCAGACGACATGAGACTGCAGTGACTTCCCTGACAACCAGACGACATGACACTTCGGCCGAAAACAGGTTCCTCCTTTTCTCTCTAAACATCCTCCATTTCAAAACATGATCCTTCCTCTCTCTCCCTTGCTCTCTCTCACACAGTGATCTCATTCACAAAACAACAGGTTTCATCGTCCAGACTATTCATTCTCTCCTTGAGATATTGACTTCAGTGTCACTGATGGAAAAGACAACTGTTATGAAAATGGATATCTGGGCCCTACTTTTCACACCACTTGGTGGCAACAGTGGTTCACCTTGTCTGTCTGTAAGTACTGTCCATGGCATGTCCTAACTGGCACCCTATTCCCTACATTCTGCACTAATTTCGACCAGTCTGTGTCCCAAATGGGACCCTATTCCCTATATTCTGCACTACTTTTGACCAAGTTTGGATCCCAAATGATACCCCATTTCAAATAAAGCAGTACTTTTGACCAGGGCCTATGGCGCACTATGCAGGAAATAGGGCCCCATGTGTATATTAAGAAGCCTATGTGGACTGATACCAGACCTTCTTTCATCCCTGTCAAAGGGAGTTGCATCAGAGTGGCTGTATAACGATACCACTAAAGGTTACTACCTTTCATCATTATAATGTTAGTTTAATATACAGTCACCTTGAAGCTTCATCTTCACCTCCTCTGTCTGTAGACAGCATTTATAATACCACTAGTGAATGTGGAAAACAACATAAAGGACAAAGGTTTTAATACAATTAGCAACTACCATCCTGATAGCAACTACCACCCAGATATTAACTACCATCCTGATAGCAACTACCATCCAGATAGCAACTACCACCCAGATAGCAACTACCATCCTGATACCAACTACCACCCTGATAGCAACTACCATCCATATACAACTACCATCCTGACAGCAACTACCACCCAGATCAACTACCATCCCACTATACCAACTACCATCCTGATAGCAACTACCATCCTGATAGCAACTACCACCCATATACCAACTACCATCCTGATAGCAACTACCATCTGACAGCAACTACCACCCAGATACCAACTAACATCCCATATACCAACTACCATCCTGATAGCAACTACCCCCATATACCAACTACCATCCGATAGCAACTACCATCCTGATAGCAACTACCACCCAAACCAACTACCATCCTGATACCACCTACCATCCTGATAGCAACTACCACCCATATACCAACTACCATCCTGATAGCAACTACCATCCTGATAGCAACTACCATTCTGATACCAACTACCATCCTGATAGCAACATACCACACTGATACCAACTACCATCCTGATGCAACTACCACTGATACAACTTACCATCTGATAAACAACTACCATCCTGATACCAACTACCATCCAGATAGCAACTACCATCCTGAAGATAGCAACTACCATCCTGATAGCAACTACCATCCTGATAGATAGCAACTACCATCCTGATAGATAGCAACTACCATCCTGTAGCAACTACCATCCAGATAAACTACATCCTGATAGATAGCAACTACCATCCTGATAGATAGCAACTACCATCCTGATAGATAGCAACTACCACCTGATAGCAACTACCACCAGATAGCAACTACCACCCAGATAGCAGCTACCACCAGATAGATAGCAAATACCATCCTGATAGCAACTACCATCCTGACAGCAACTACCATCCTGATAGCACTCACCATCCTGATACCAACTACCATCCGACAGCAACTACCATCTGAGAGCAACTACCACCCAGATAGCAACTACACCCATATGCAAACTACCATCCTGATAGCAACTACCACCCGATAGCCACTACCATCCTGATAGCAACTACCATCTGACAGCAACTACACCCATATGCAACTACCATCCTGATAGCAACAATACCACAGATAGCAACTACCATCCTGAGAGCAACTACCACCCAGATAGCAACTACCACCATATGCAAATACCATCCTGATAGCAACTACCACCCTGATAGCCACTACCATCCTGATAGCAAACTACACCCATAGATAGCAACTAACATTCTGATAGCAACTACCATCCTGATAGCAACTACCATCTCGATAGCAACTACCACCCTGATAGCAACTACCACCCAGATAGCAACTAACATTCTGATAGCAACTACCATCCTGATAGCAACTACCATCAGATACCAACTACCATCCTGATAGCAACTACCACCCAGATACCAACTACCATCCATATACCAACTTCCATCCTGATAGCAAATACATCCTGATAGCAACTACCATCCTGATAGCAAACCACCATCCTGACAGCAACTACCATACTGATAGCAACTACACCCTGATAGCAACTACCACCCATATACCAACTGCCATCCTGATAGCAACTACCATCCTGATAGCAACTACCATCCTGATAGCAACTACCATCACATATACCAACTGCCATCCTGATAGCAACTACATCCTGATAGCAACTCCATCCTGATGCAACTACCACCCATATACCAACTACCATCCTGTAGCAACTACACATCCTGATAGCAACTACCATCCTGATAACAACTACCATCCTGATAGCAACTACCATCCTGATAGATAGCAAATACCATCCTGATAGCAAACTACCACCCTGATAGCAACTACCCACCCTTAACATACACCAACCTGATAGCAAACTACCATCCTGATAGCAACTACCATCCTGATAGTAAAACATCCTGATAGCAAACTACCACCTGTTAGCAACTACCACCCTGATAGCAACTACCATCCTGACAGCAACTACCATCTGATAGCAACTACACCCTGATAGCAACTACCACCTGCGATCCAACTACCATCCTGATACCAACTACCATCCTGATAGCAAATACCATCCAGATAGCAACTACACCATATACCAACTACCACCCTGATACCAACTACCATCCTGATAGATAGCAACTACCACCCATATACCAACTACCACCATGATACCAACTACCATCCAGATAGCAACTACCACCCAGATACCACTACCACCCTGATACAACTACATCCTGATAGCAACTACCATCCTGATAGCAACTACCATCCTGATAACAACTACCATCCTGATAGCAACTACCATCCAGATAGCAACTACCATCTGATAGCAATACCACCCTGATACCAACTACCATCCTGATACCAACTACCATCCTGATAGCAACTACCACCCAGATACCAACTACCACCCTGATACCAACTACCATCCTGATACCAACTACCATCCTGATAGCAACTACCATCCTGATAGCAACTACCATCCTGATAGCAACTACCACCCTGATACCAACTACCACCCTGATACCAACTACCATCCAGATAGCAACTACCACCCAGATAGCAACTACCATCCTGATACC
Source organism: Salvelinus namaycush (assembly GCF_016432855.1). Lineage (NCBI taxonomy): Eukaryota > Metazoa > Chordata > Actinopteri > Salmoniformes > Salmonidae > Salvelinus > Salvelinus namaycush. The sequence continues at coordinate 178,034 of NW_024060464.1, read as the reverse complement.
AACTACCACCCTGATAGCAACTACCATCCTGACAGCAACTACCATCCTGACAGCAACTACCACCCTGATACCAACTACCACCCTGATAGCAACTACCACCCTGATAGCAACTACCACCCTGACAGCAACTACCATCCTGACAGCAACTACCACCCTGATACCAACTACCACCCTGATAGCAACTACCATCCTGATAGCAACTACCATCCTGACAGCAACTACCACCCTGATACCAACTACCACCCTGATACCAACTACCATCCTGACAGCAACTACCACCCTGATACCAACTACCACCCTGATAGCAACTACCATCCTGATAGCAACTACCATCCTGATAGCAACTACCATCCTGATACCAACTACCATCCTGATACCAACTACCATCCATATACCAACTACCACCCTGATACCAACTACCATCCTGATACCAACTACCACCCTGATAACAACTACCATCCTGATACCAACTACCACCCTGATAGCAACTACCATCCTGATAGCAACTACCATCCTGACAGCAACTACCACCCTGATACCAACTACCACCCTGATACCAACTACCATCCTGATACCAACTACCACCCTGATAACAACTACCATCCTGATACCAACTACAACCCTGATACCAACTACCACCCTGATACCAACTACCATCCTGATAGCAACTACCATCCTGATACCAACTACCATCCATATACCAACTACCACCCTGATACCAACGACCACCCTGATACCAACTACCATCCTGATACCAACTACCATCCTGATAGCAACTACCATCCTGATAGCAACTACCATCCATATACCAACTACCATCCTGATAGCAACTACCACCCTGATAGCAACTACCATCCTGATAGTAACTACCATCCTGATAGCAGCTACCATCCTGATAGCAACTACCACCCTGTTAGCAACTACCACCCTGATAGCAACTACCATCCTGACAGCAACTACCATCCTGATAGCAACTACCACCCTGATAGCAACTACCATCCTGATACCAACTACCACCCAGATAGCAACTACCACCCAGATAGCAACTACCACCCTGATAGCAACTACCACCCAGATAGCAACTACCACCCAGATAGCAACTACCACCCAGATAGCAACTACCACCCTGATAGCAACTACCATCCTGATAGCAACTACCACCCTGATAGCAACTACCACCCAGATACCAACTACCACCCATATACCAACTACCACCCTGATAGCAACTACCACCCTGATATCAACTACCACCCAGATACCAACTACCACCCAGATACCAACTACCATCCTGATACCAACTACCATCCTGATAGCAACTACCACCCTGATACCAACTACCATCCTGATAGCAACTACCATCCTGATAGCAACTACCACCCATATACCAACTACCATCCTGACAGCAACTACCATCCTGATAGCAACTACCACCCAGATACCAACTACCACCCATATACCAACTACCATCCTGATAGCAACTACCACCCTGATAGCAACTACCATCCTGATAGCAACTACCATCCTGATACCAACTACCACCCAGATACCAACTACCATCCTGATAGCAACTACCACCCTGATACCAACTACCATCCTGATACCAACTACCATCCTGATACCAACTACCACCCTGATAGCAACTACCATCCTGATAGCAACTACCATCCTGATAGCAACTACCACCCAGATACCAACTACCATCCTGATACCAACTACCACCCTGATAGCAACTACCATCCTGATACCAACTACCATCCTGATACCAACTACCACCCTGATACCAACTACCATCCTGATAGCAACTACCATCCTGATACCAACTACCATCCTGATACCAACTACCACCCTGATAGCAACTACCATCCTGATACCAACTACCACCCTGATACCAACTACCATCCTGATACCAACTACCATCCTGATACCAACTACCACCCTGATACCAACTACCACCCTGATACCAACTACCACCCAGATAGCAACTACCACCCAGATAGCAACTACCACCCTGATACCAACTACCATCCAGATAGCAACTACCACCCATATACCAACTACCATCCTGACAACAACTACCACCCAGATACCAACTACCACACATATACCAACTACCATCCATATAGCAACTACCACCCAGATAGCAACTACCATCCTGATAGCAACTACCACCCATATACCAACTACCATCCTGATAACAACTACCACCCAGATACCAACTACCACCCTGATACCAACTACCATCCTGATACCAACTACCATCCTGATACCAACTACCATCCTGATACCAACTACCATCCTGATACCAACTACCATCCTGATACCAACTACCATCCTGATAGCAACTACCATCCTGATACCAACTACCATCCTGATACCAACTACCATCCTGATACCAACTACCATCCTGATAGCAACTACCATCCTGATAGCAACTACCACCCATATACCAACTACCATCCTGATAGCAACTACCATCCTGATACCAACTACCATCCTGATACCAACTACCACCCATATACCAACTACCATCCATATAGCAACTACCATCCTGATAGCAACTACCATCCTGATACCAACTACCACCCTGATACCAACTACCATCCTGATAGCAACTACCATCCTGATAGCAACTACCATCCTGATACCAACTACCATCCTGATAGCAACTACCACCCATATACCAACTACCATCCATATTGCAACTACCATCCTGATAGCAACTACCATCCTGATACCAACTACCATCCTGATAGCAACTACCATCCTGATAGCAACTACCATCCTGATAGCAACTACCATCCTGATACCAACTACCACCCAGATACCAACTACCATCCTGATAGCAACTACCATCCTGATAGCAACTACCATCCTGATACCAACTACCATCCTGATAGCAACTACCACCCTGATACCAACTACCATCCTGATAGCAACTACCATCCTGATACCAACTACCATCCTGATAGCAACTACCATCCTGATAGCAACTACCACCCTGATAGCAACTACCACCCATATACCAACTACCACCCTGATACCAACTACCATCCATATAGCAACTACCATCCTGATAGCAACTACCATCCTGATACCAACTACCACCCTGATACCAACTACCATCCTGATAGCAACTACCATCCTGATAGCAACTACCATCCTGATACCAACTACCACCCTGATAGCAACTACCACCCTGATAGCAACTACCATCCTGATAGCAACTACCACCCTGATAGCAACTACCATCCTGATACCAACTACCATCCTGATAGCAACTACCATCCTGATACCAACTACCATCCTGATAGCAACTACCATCCTGATACCAACTACCACCCTGATAGCAACTACCACCCTGATAGCAACTACCATCCTGATAGCAACTACCACCCTGATAGCAACTACCACCCTGATAGCAACTACCACCCTGATACCAACTACCACCCTGATACCAACTACCATCCTGATAGCAACTACCATCCTGATAGCAACTACCACCCTGATAGCAACTACCACCCTGATAGCAACTACCATCCTGATAGCAACTACCATCCTGATAGCAACTACCATCCTGATAGCAACTACCACCCATATACCAACTACCATCCTGATAGCAACTACCACCCAGATACCAACTACCATCCTGATAACAACTACCATCCTGATAGCAACTACCATCCTGATAGCAACTACCAAGATTTAATGAATGAAGGAAATAAAGTAATTCATAGGCTATTATAACTGTGTAATTAAATAGTAACGTCTTACCATGTTTTTTGTAATAGTAAATACCTGGTTATTTTTGCATCATAAACTTGCTAAAATAAAGTGTTGTTAACCTCTCTCTCTCTCTCTCTCTCTCTCTCTCTCTCTCTCTCTCTCTCTCTCCTCTCCTCTCCTCTCCTCTCCTCTCCTCTCCTCTCCTCTCCTCTCCTCTCCTTAATGGAACACAGATGTTTGGTGTGTCAGGCTACAGCTCAGTACATGCATCTGAATATGAACAGTATGGAAATATGATCTGGATGAGACTACAAAACAAGTTAGCTGATATCAAATCATGCCCAGAAGAAAAATCCACTGACCTTCGTTTCCTAAAAACTTTTGGTAAACTGGAAGTCAAGACAGAATTTAGCCTGGCTATCATTTTTAGTCATTTAGCAGGCACTCTTATCCAGAGTTCATTTATCTTAAGATAGCTAGGTGGGACAAAAACATATCTCAATCATAGTAAGTCCATTGTTCTCACTAAAGTAGCTTTCAGCAAAGCCAGTGCTAGTAATAAGGAGAGGAGAAGAGAAGAGAAGAGAGGAGAAGAGAAGAGAAGAGAAGAGAAGAGAAGAGAAGAGAAGAGAGGAGGGGAGGGGAGGGGAGGGGAGAGGAGAAGAGAAGAGAAGAGAAGAGAAGAGAAGAGAAGAGAAGAGAAGAGAAGAGAAGAGAGGAGAAGAGAAGAGAAGAGAAGAGAAGAGAAGAGAGGAGAGGAGAGGAGAGGAGAAGAGAGAGCAGAGGAGAGGAGAGGAGAAGAGAGGAGAAGAGAGGAGAAGAGAGGAGAAGAGAGGAGAAGAGAGGAGAAGAGAGGAGAAGAGAAGAGAAGAGGAGAGGAGAGGAGAGGAGAGGAGAGGAGAGGAGAGGAGAGGAGAGGAGAGGAGAGGAGAGGAGAGGAGAGGATGAAAAAAGTGAGTAAGTAAGGTGGGACACTAAAGTGAGTAAGTAAGGCGGGACACTAAAGTGAGTAAGTAAGGCGGGACACTAAAGTGAGTAAGTAAGGCGGGACACTAAAGTGAGTAAGTAAGGCGGGACACTAAAGTGAGTAAGGTGGAACACTAAAGTGAGTAAGTAAGGCGGGACACTAAAGTGAGTAAGTAAGGCGGGACACTAAAGTGAGTAAGTAAGGCGGGACACTAAAGTGAGTAAGTAAGGCGGGACACTAAAGTGAGTAAGTAAGGTGGGACACTAAAGTGAGTAAGGCGGGACACTAAAGTGAGTAAGGTGGAACACTAAAGTGAGTAAGTAAGGCGGGACACTAAAGTGAGTAAGGTGGAACACTAAAGTGAGTAAGTAAGGTGGGACACTAAAGTGAGTAAGTAAGGTGGGACACTAAAGTGAGTAAGTAAGGCGGGACACTAAAGTGAGTAAGTAAGGTGGGACACTAAAGTGAGTAAGTAAGGTGGGACACTAAAGTGCGAGTGTTAGTTCACGAAAGCTTCATGATTATTTAAGATCTCTATTGAAATGATTCAATGCTCCAATGTACTGAACTGATTTATTGAAATGATTCAATGCTCCAATGTACTGAACTGATTTATTGAAATGATTCAATGCTCCAATGTACTGAACTGATTTATTGAAATGATTCAATGCTCCAATGTTCTGAACTGTTTTATTGAAATGATTCAATGCTCCAATGTACTGAACTGATTTATTGAAATGATTCAATGCTCCAATGTACTGAACTGATTTATTGAAATGATTCAATGCTCCAATGTACTGAACTGATTTATTGAAATGATTCAATGCTCCAATGTACTGAACTGATTTATTGAAATGATTCAATGCTCCAATGTTCTGAACTGATTTATTGAAATGATTCAATGCTCCAATGTTCTGAACTGATTTATTGAAATGATTCAATGCTCCAATGTACTGAACTGATTTATTGAAATGATTCAATGCTCCAATGTACTGAACTGATTTATTGAAATGATTCAATGCTCCAATGTACTGAACTAATTTATTTATAATATGTTTGTTTAGAAAAGTATCTCCATCAACATAATTCAAGTTAACTTGTATTTGTTTTCTTTTTGGACCCCCTCCATCCCTCCTTCCCTCCATCTTTCCTTCTCTCCTTCTCTCCATCCCTCCATCCCTCCTTCTCTCCATCCCTCCTTCCCTCCATTCCTCCTTCCCTCCTTCCCTCCATCCCTCCATGCCTCCTTCTCTCCATCCCTCCATCCCTAGGGCTAATGTTAAAAAACAATGTTTTAGATGGATAAGGCCTACTGCAAGCGAAACAAACTATCCCCCTGATCTCAGTGCAGCCATTATTCACATTCACTTTGTTTCAGAGGCAATCAATGGAGAAACCTTATCAATTCTGTATGAATCCAGCACGGGGCTGAGCGGGCCAGAAAGATTAAATGGTAAAGCATTGCCAATAAAAAAAATACAAAGTGCACCCAAGGGTTTCTCTGGTCCACGTTCATTGAACAGACTTTGACGTTTTGGTACACCAGCTGTCTAATTAGAATTGACTTTAGACAACGGGACTAGACGGCAGAAAACTGACTGTCGACAGCGGGACTAGACGGCAGAAAACTGACCGTAGACAACGGGACTAGACGGCAGAAAACTGACTGTAGACAGCGGGACTAGACGGCAGAAAACTGACCATAGACAACGGGACTAGACGGCAGAAAACTGACTGTAGACAGCGGGACTAGACGGCAGAAAACTGACTGTAGACAGCGGGACTAGACGGCAGAAAACTGACTGTAGACAGCGGGACTAGACGGCAGAAAACTGACTGTAGACAGCGGGGCTAGACGGCAGAAAACTGACCGTAGACAGCGGGACTAGACGGCAGAAAACTGACTGTAGACAGCGGGACTAGACGGCAGAAAACTGACTGTAGACAGCGGGACTAGACGGCAGAAAACTGACTGTAGACAGCGGGACTAGACGGCAGAAAACTGACCGTAGACAACGGGACTAGACGGCAGAAAACTGACTGTAGACAGCGGGACTAGACGGCAGAAAACTGACTGTAGACAGTGGGACTAGACGGCAGAAAACTGACCGTAGACAATGGGACTAGACGGCAGAAAACTGACTGTAGACAGCGGGACTAGACGGCAGAAAACTGACTGTAGACAGCGGGACTAGACGGCAGAAAACTGACTGTAGACAGCGGGACTAGACGGCAGAAAACTGACCGTAGACAACGGGACTAGACGGCAGAAAACTGACTGTAGACAACGGGACTAGACGGCAGAAAACTGACTGTAGACAGCGGGACTAGACGGCAGAAAACTGACTGTAGACAGCGGGACTAGACGGCAGAAAACTGACTGTAGACAGCGGGACTAGACGGCAGAAAACTGACCGTAGACAGCGGGACTAGACGGCAGAAAACTGACTGTACACAGCGGGACTAGGCGGCAGAAAACTGACTGTAGACAGCGGGACTAGACGGCAGAAAACTGACTGTAGACAGCGGGACTAGACGGCAGAAAACTGACCGTAGACAGCGGGACTAGACGGCAGAAAACTGACTGTACACAGCGGGACTAGACGGCAGAAAACTGACTGTAGACAGCGGGACTAGACGGCAGAAAACAGGCTAGGAATCTTGCTTTGGGGCCGGAATGGCGAGGAGTTCATTAATGAAATAGTTAGAAAAACAGAGCGTATCTTGACTAAATGGCCACGAGGAGAAGTTTTCAGGATATTGGATATGGGAGTAATTGAGGTATTTTAATAAAAAATACTTAAGGGATACTTCAACCCAAAAGCTTGTGCCAGAATTAAATAAATTATAGATAATGTTATTGATCAACACCTGACTCGAAAATGAAGTGGATCGTCTCGCTCCAAGTTCAAAATTCGTTCACAAGGGGAGCATAGACTTAGTACTGTAGTCATGCTCAACAACAACCACCTCTGTTCCTACCATGTTAAGTTGACATCATCTCCATGGTGCACAAGAAGTACTGTGTATCAACAACCAGCTTTAAACACCTCCCATCAGCCCCATGATACAGAGTCTGTCCTCTGCAGCTAGAAGAGAAGAGATGTTGCGTTGTTTCCCCCCTCACCCCCAAGAGATGTCTGCCAGTTGTAAAATACAGACTACCTGTGTATCATGGGGGTGGTTTAGACTGGGACTCCAATTAGTACAAGCATTACATTTACATTACATTTTAGTCATTTAGCAGACGCTCTTATCCAGAGCGACTTACAGTAGAGTGCATACATTTTACATACTGAGACAAGGATATCCCTACCGGCCAAACCCTCCCTAACCCGGACGATGCTATGCCAATTGTGCGTCACCCCACGGACCTCCCGGTTGCGGCCGGCTGCGACAGAGCCTGCGACAGAACCCAGAGACTCTGGTGGCGCAGCTAGCACTGCGATGCAGTGCCCTAGACCACTGCGCCACCCGGGAGGTTATGTTATGTTATGTATATACAAGCAGATGTTAGGTTTTACTTTGACAAAATCCTGAATATCCTCCTGTATGCAGCTTAATTTCCCCTAAAAGGAACCAAACAGCAGAAAGATTAATTAGATGAAGTAATTAGGAGTGATATAATGTGTTAGTTTATCTTTAATTTGTACTTGTTCTTCCTTGTACTGCTGTGATGAGAAATGTATCTGTGCCTTGAATATAGAATATGTACGTTTATCATCTCATTCTCTCACTTCCTCACTCACTCACTCACTCACTCACTCACTCACTCACTCACTCACTCACTCACTCACTCACTCACTCACTCACTCACTCACTCACTCACTCCATCACTCACTCCACTCACTCACTCACTCACTCACTCACTCACTCACTCACTCACTCACTCACTCACTCACTCACTCACTCACTCACTCACTCACTGTCACTCACTCACTTCTGTCGTGACGTTGTATTAGTTAATGTGGCGACTGTTGCTCATCGAATGATTACAAGTTTCTAATTACGTGATTAACCGAATCAAGCAATTATTAACTCATTAACCTGGGGCACCATGGGAAAACTAGTTTTTATTGAGTTTCTATTTCCCAAATTAACTCAAAGAATATCAGAATATCGATTTTACAACAGCCGCTAATTAACCAGTTGCCTCTAACAGTCTCGTTCTGAACGTCGTATAGCCCGGGATTCTGCACGGACCCGGGTCTCACTAATGAATTCGCACCACACCAATCTTAGTTGAATGTTTATTTACTAAAAAGCTAAAATGATGATAAAAGATACACATACACAAAAACACATTCTAGGCTATTGATTAGAACTTAGTATAACGGGCCAACACACTAGGGCGCGTGTTACCCAAAATGGGGATTTAAAAGAGAGAGAAAGAGAGAGAGTACACAAGAGGAATATACATTTGGGTGAAATTGTCAGCTATGCTCATTCTAACCCTAGCCTTGCCCCAAACTGCCGCTGTTATGAGTCAGAATATAATGATGTAATTACTTGTGGAAGGTCTCCGTGGATTTTCCCGCGTGGACCGTTCAAGCTGCTCAATGACGCACTTCTCCTGCGCACCTCTCTAGGTGTGTTCACGACACGATGTCCGTGTCCTTTGGCTTTACTGGCCTGTTCCTTTGTCCTCGCTCTGGAAGGGGTCTTCGGAGGACAGATAGCTCTGTAGCTCAGAGCTCACAGCGTAAAGATGAAAGAGTGTAGATACCACGATTCGATGGGGAGTGGAGGCTAGGTGGTTCGGCTTGAATACACCCGCTTATTTTTTTATTTTTTATTTATCCGTTATTTTACCAGGTAAGTTGACTGAGAACACGTTCTCATTTGCAGCAACGACCTGGGGAATAGTTACAGGGGAGAGGAGGGGGATGAATGAGCCAATTGTAAACTGGGGATTATTAGGTGACCGTGATGGTTGAGGGCCAAATTGGGAATTTAGCCAGGACACTGGGGTTAACACCCCTACTCTTACGATAAGTGCCATGGGATCTTTAATGACCTCAGAGAGTCAGGACACCCGTTTAACGTCCCATCCGAAAGACGGCACCCTACACAGAGCAGTGTCCCCAATCACTGCCCTGGGGCATTGGGATCTTTGTTTAGACCAGAGGAAAGAGTGCCTCCTACTGGCCCTCCAACACCACTTCCAGCAGCATCTGGTCTCCCATCCAGGGCCTGACCAGGACCAACCCTGCTTAGCTTCAGAAGCAAGCCAGCAGTGGTATGCTTAGACACGCTACTCATCCGTAGCTTGGGTAGAAAAAGATTTCTTTGTCTTCAACTTGTTGCGTTTTGGGTTCGTTGACCTTTTAGACCTTTGGCTGCAGCTCGGGTCACTTAGTCATGTATGTTAATTCTGCACTCACAGGTTTTATACCCTCGGGTCAGAAGTGGGCGTTACCGCATTCAGGGCAATTCTCTGGGCGTACCAAGTTTGAGGGGCAAGGTATAGATTTTACTCAAATCCAATTTTAGACAACTAACTTCACATTTCATCTCTACCGAAACATTCTCTTTGATTTGGACATTTTCCACACAACGTACAATGTATAAACATCAAGCATATACGAGGAAAACTCTTAACGTTACAATGTTTTCATAATAACGTCATCTATTAACCTTTAATAACAAAACAAAAATGACATACATTTTCATATTCCATCTATCGTCATGACCACCATTGTAGTTGACGGAAACCATTGTTCCAAAGTCCCTTTATTGCATGTTTAAAGTTCTGAGGCTGGTTCTCCATAGTGAGAGGGAATGTTTTCTGTGGCCTCAGAATTACCATGGGTGTGAGGGGTCATAAAACCCCCACATCTTCAGACCCTTAGATCTCTCCTCATCTGTTGGGGTTGAGAGATAAGCTGGAGGGTTGTGGTCTCCTGTAACCTGACCTGATCAGGACAGTCATGACAGTCCCCCTCTGGTAGGTTCAACTTGGAATGATTCTGCATGTTGCAACCCACCATAAGAATGACCATCGGATGTCCTGGTTTGTGGATCATCATAGCAGTCCCCCCCCTTGGTGGTTCACCCTGGTAGGATTTCCGCAAGCTGCGGACCACCACCAAAATGGACCTGGGAGGTCCGGCAGTGGCTCTGTGTTCCGGCCCGTCATCCGGTTATCCCGGCTAGTGGATCTAGGCAGTAACTTGGCAGACGTTAATAGCGCACAACACTCAGGCAATACATCATTACATTTCCTCCTCAAACGAGCGGCATTGGGCTCTACTGTTTCCTAAGTGTCAAAGGAAATTAAATTAAAAATTGGAATAAAACATAAAAGTATACAAAATGTGTCTACCACACCCTAATCATCTAATTTGGACTATGTCCTATATATGTCCATGGTCTTGGCTAAATGACTCTATCATGGCATTGTCTCTAATGTCCTGTCTAGGGGGATCCTACTTGCAGGTGGGTAGTTAAGGCACTAGGAAAAACTTGGCCCCTGAAGGCCAAAGCTTACATTGGGCACATTACTGGGCTGACCTAGCGAGTTCAGGAGAGGAGGCTGGGACTGGGTCCCCAAAGGGGCTTTCAGGATCTATTGCCGACTTTCCAAAAATTGGGATTGCTTCCGTCCCACAGGTGATCCTAGTATAAGACCTCATTAGGTCTTCCATTGCACGTGTGCGCCTGTGTACGTAGTAGGTGCACACGCCAAGGGAAATAAGACCAAGGATCATGGTAACAGTCAGGATACTGTCCGGCACCGTCCAAGAGCGGGCGACAGACCAATCTTTTGGTCTGTAGTTAGTCGGGTCAACTAAAAGTGCCTCATCCAGTACGCTAAGATCAACAGTCATGGGTCCCTCGTACTGGATTTGGTTTTGAATGGCTTGTGGCAACTCAAGGGAACGTTTAGCAAAAGCGTCCGGCATTTCAATCTCTGTGTCTATCCTGTCGTCGGGAAGTTGGTATAGAGCGAGGTCGTCTATGTGAATAATCGCCCCCTCTGGTACCTTAACAAAAACAGTCTGGTTGGGAAGGTTCAATTGGGTGATGGAGTCATGGCGTTCGTAAGTCATAGTGGCGGACGCGAACGGTGTATTGACCAACCATCGGTCCCCTACCACCTCCACTTGTGTGGTGGTGGCCCCATCCCTGGCTGTTAGTTTGGCTCTACAGCATTCTTCGCTGGTGATAGCTTTAATACCACAAAGACGCTCAGTGTTATCCCTGACAAACGGTTTGCTAGGACAGAGGTAGTGGACATCTTTGGTTAGAGTACACATTAACAGGTTAGGGGTGAGATAGAAATCTGGGTTGTTTTCCTGGTAAGCTACTACTGGGGGCGTGGCAATCTTTACGTGGGTACTATCGCGCCAAAATCCTACATTGAGAACTGTTTTCAATCTATAGATATTCTCCAGTTCAACAACCGGCAGCGTCAGTAGAAATCCCACTTCATTACGATCAACATCAATGTGTATTGGGATGGCCGACCCCAGACTATAGGCCAAATGTGACTGTAATGGCCTTATCGTGGTTGAAGTAGCTGAGGTCAATATGTTGTGCACCATTGAGAGGGGCACTAGATATGAGGGGATTCTATTCATGACCAATTGGTCCATAGAAGAGCTAACTTCACGGAGAAAATCCTCCAGTAACAATCGAACCAGTTGGACATGGGCATAGTCATGATTCATGACCTCTGCTAGCTTTGCTACGGACAGGATAGTTTTGTTCAGGAGAGTAGCGTGTGTATTGACCACCAGAATAGTGTCCTGGAGAGACTTTCCCACATGTTGCAACTTGAGGGCCTGTGCCTTCATCTGCTGCTGGATAAGTGGCATCTCTTCAGTAATCTCCCTAACATTCCTCTTTACTGTGGCTAGACTGACTGCGTTGATGGCAGTGGTGCCTAGGGCAAATAGTGACCCTACGGCTGCCCCTATCGATAGTAGGGCCCCGACGAATCGTTTCTCTCGCCTGGGCTCGGCTAGTTCTGACTGGGTTACTGTGAACTTTTGGAGTTGGGCCAACATATGGGCAGTGTCTAGTTGGGCGTGCTTAATTGCCTGGCTGGTCCAGTCAGCCCCGGCCCAACTCAAATGCGCCGCAGGTGGAATGTGTTGGCGGTACACATTCTCTGCATCTAGGCGGACATACACCCTCTGTGTGTGTACTCTGCAGTTAGTTATGAGGAGTCCTGGATCGTCGCGGAGAACGATTCCCGTAGGAGGTCCGTTCGTGATTACGTCTGCTGGGTTGGTTTTGACCAGGGCGCAGAGTGTCAGGATCAGCCAAAGGAACTCCATCCTACAGAAACACATAATCAGAGATGGTTGGATTATTTAAGTTATTTGTTTTTGTAAGCAAAAATTGTTTTGACAACTATTTTTCTGGTTTTGTTTTGAAAACAGTACAGCGCAGGATGATATCAATAGTGTCAACAGATGTGTATCTGGTAGCTGGGAAGAAAATAAGAGATTTTAGGTGCAACGTACTGATCCCCTGGAAGGGATCAGCTGAGGGTACTTAAGAATTTTCTTAGTACCTCTGACTTTGCTAGGTTTTATCTATTCGGTGCTGGCTAGCACCCCTTCTATTCCCATGGGGGGAGTGTACGACTTGATTTGGTTCCGGTGGACCCACTTTAATGTGGCGTTTTGTCGACCTTTGTTGATTCTGATCTGGTAAGCTACAGGGGATAGTTTCACCAGAATCTCGTGTGGCCCCGTCCAGTGGGGCAGGAACTTTCTTGCAACGCCCACGGGTTTGGCGTATATGTAGTACCACACCTTATCCCCGACCTCGAACACCTGGTGTGAGGCCTTTTTGTCGTAATAGGTCTTGTCCCCTTCTGCACTTCTTTCCAACTGTCCTTGAGCATACGCAAAGGTAGTCTGGAGATGGTTCCGCAAGTCGGTCACGTATTGATGAGCCGTGTAGGCGGTGGCTGCGGCGACATCTCCCGGTTGGTACAGGAGATGCAGTGGAAGTGTCATTTGCCGCCCCATCATCATCTCGAAGGGTGTTATTCCTGTAGACCTGTTGCGTGTGGCTCTGATCGCCATCAGTACCAATGGGAGTTTGAGGTCCCAATCTTTGTGGTTGGCTGCCACATATTTCCTCAAGATTCTGACGATGTTCTGGTGACTCCTATCCACCCTGCCCGAACTCCTAGGGTGGTATGCGATGTGGAGTTTAGCTTTGACTCCCAGAAGCCTCCACAGTTCGGTCATTACAGCTACCGTAAAGTAGGTTCCTCTGTCGCTGTCCACGGTTTCTCCTGGCAGGCCGAAACGACTGAAAACGTGGTTTAGCAAAAGAACGGCCGTGGTTTCCGCTGTGTCATTGGTCGCCGGCAGGCACTCCACCCACTTTGTGAATGCGCAAGTCACTGTGAGGAGATACTTGTTGCCTCTGGCCGACCTGGCAACTGGGCCGACCCAGTCGATCTGGATCGAGCTCCAGGGGAAAGACACACCCTTGCGTTGCAGGGGTGCTCTGTGAAGTGGCTTGGAGGGTTGAAACTGGCAGCAAACTAGACACCCCCTCACGTATTGTGCCACGTCTTGTTCCATGTGAGGCCAGTAGGCCACCTGTCGCAATGTTTCACATGTAGCCTTGACACCCCTATGGCCTCCACATGGCTCGTCGTGGGCATTATCCCCCTCTGTGTTTTAGGAACCACCCACCTTCGAGCGGTGTCGGTTTCTGAAACATACACCAGTAGGTCATCTACAAGTGTGAGGTGCTGCTTAGTTGCGTACAGCGAACGCAAATCGTGTGAACCTGCCAAAGCCAGTTCGGACACTGGGTGGTTGACAGGATCCGACAGGAACGCCATCAAAGTGGCGAGGGACTCATCTTGGTGTTGCATTGCTACCAGGTCGTCATTCAGGAATGAATGCGTTAGCAACACATTATGTTCGTGCGAAGACGTTTTCCGTGGTGCTACATGGCTACGCGTTACCGCAGACACCATAGCATCCTCAGTGTTTTTTTTGTCTCGAGCATCAAACACCCAAGGGGTGCCGTGAATTGCATCGGATTTTGCCATGCTGTCGGCATGGTCGTTGCCAAGTTTGTCACGACCAGGTGATTTGGAGTGTCCTTTGACTTTTTTCCAATACACCTGTATGTCGTGTTTGGTGATGAGGTCATCACAAGCTAGGATGAGCTCTTTGTTTTTCAACCTCCTTACCACTTGAAGTAGTCATGTGCTTTTGTTTCCAAAACGGCAAGTGGCATAAGAAGGTGAGTCTCGCGTAGTTTGAATCGGTGCAGATCGCCAGTTCTGACAATTCGTGTTTCACCGCCGTTTGCAGGGTGATCAGCACGCCAGCCACTTCTGCAAACTGGCTGGTCTTGTTGCCAAGCTGAAATTGAAGTGGCTTGCACGGAATGTCGTTGTGCCATACCAATCCCACACCAGCTTGCAAGTGATCTAGATGGCGGTAAGAACAGCCATCTACAAATGCCATCGGCATTTCAAGACACACGTTCTCTTCGAAGTAGTGATGGTTCGAAGGCAATGGCGGAGCGATGTCACGCGGGGGTGGTGCGGAGTCGGTTTCATCGTCACCACAGCGTTGACACACCGCCAAAGCACTGCCCAAAGGCAGGTTTTTCGCTTTTGCGTAGTTGATTACTACATCATGGCTCTGTAGCGTCATGAGCCAAGCCGCTATCCTGCTGTTGTGTACAGCACCTTCATGGATTCGTTGGCTTTTCAGAAAAGTCACAGGCTGGTGACATGTTTCTATGATCACCTTTTGTCCTCCGACATAGTGTTTGATTGCCCAGACTGTCGACAGCAGTGCTTTTTCGCAGTCTGAGTATTTGTGTTCTCACGTTTGTCTTGGTCGTATTTTTGGTACAACCCTGCTCTAAGGCAGTGCTCTGAGAAACCAACTTCCAAGAAGAATGTCTTGTCTTTGTTGGGGTATACCAGGCAGGGTGCCTTGCAAAGCTGGTTTTTCAAGGAAGCCACAGCTTCGTTGTGAGTGACCTCCCAAATGAATGGGGTGTCTTTCTGAAGATGAGTCAACGGTTTTGACAAGTCGGCGTAGTTTTCGATGAATTGGCGGGAGTAATTACATACTCCCAAGAAGCTGCGCACCTCGTGAAGGTTCGTAGGTGTTTTGATGTTGCGGACAGCCTGGATTCTGTTCGACTGTGGCAGGATGCCCTCGGCACCCACCAGAAGCCCAACGTAGTTTACCTTGGTCCTGCACCATTGTCCCTTCATGATGGCCAACTTAGCCCCTGCAGTCCCGAGTTGGGTGAGAACGTGGTCCATTTCATTGAGGTGATGTGACCAAGTCTCACTTCTCATGAGAACGTCGTCCACGTAGATTATCGTCCCCCTAGAGGCTGCGTCTGGCATTGCCTTGTGCAGGAAGATGTTGAACTCTGAAGGGGAGTTCGCATACCCGAATGGGCAGCGATTGAACGTAAAGAGCTTGTTCGAGAAAGAGAAAGCCAACTTGTGTTGGTCACGAGGGTCGACTGTCATGGTCCAGAAACCATTAGCCACGTCGACGGTGGAGAAGTACTTGGCGTTTGCCACCTTTGGCAACTCTTGGTCTAGCTGTGTCATTGGCCAACGAGACAGCGGAACCAGTTTGTTGAGTTGTCTATAGTCAACGGTAAGACGCCATTTACCCGTTGGTTTTAGAACAGGCCACACGGGAGCGCTGTACGTACTGTTACATTCCCTGATTATCCGTTTAGCTAATAAGGAATCGATAATCTCTTGTACCGCTGCGTATGCTGCGAGCGGGATTTTGTATTGTCTAACAAACGTAGGAGTTGCTCCGGGTGGCGTAGGAATACGCACCACATGGATATCCGTAACCCCACAATCCAGTGAGTCTGTTGACCAGATCTCACTGTGTTTGTTAAACAATTCTCTCAACTGATGGCGTTCATTGTCATTGACAAGAGCATCAGCCTCCGACAGTAGTTGTATTACCTGCGCATGAAAACCAGGATATGGTTCTGCGACGTTGTACAGGTCTTCATCGGGTGGTGATGGCATGTCACCTTTGGGAGAGTCATCGGTTGTTACCTCACAAGAGTGTACTTCGCGCGCAGGAGGAGACGCAATATCATCCTCCGTGACGATGGAGTATATTAACAGGTTACTGTCAGAATCGACATCCAGCCTGAACGTTGATGTGTCGTCAAGTGGCAATACGGGAGTTAGTGCGATTGCTTTTGACTGACAAGTAAACAGCGTACCTCCCTCGCCATCTAGGTCTAGGGAGGACGGAAGAGGCCCAATCACGGGAACAACCAGTTCAAAATCATGGAAGGAGTAATCGATCAATGTTCCTAGCTGAGTGTGCCGAGAAATGGAAATATCCGCTTGAGTCAGATTTTGCACCAGGAGGTAAGTGGATCTAGCGGTTAGTTCCAACAGCGGGTTGCCATTGATAGTTAGCCCCAAGTCGAATAGTTGTGGAGAGGGTTGGAAGAACGCGGTGGTGCCTTCCATCCGGTATCCGGGCGCCAGGTTCAGTCTTACAGAAACCTCTGTAGTTCTTGCCGGGATCAACATGGCGGACTCAGTAATCACCTTGCAAGCTTCGGGAATAGTCTGCCCGGATGCCATTCGCACCGGGTCGAAAGACAAGGCATGTTGGTTTGGCTGAGCCAAAGACCAAAGAACTTGGTGTATGGTGTCGAGTTTAACACCCAATCTTACCAAAATGTCCGCTCCCACATAGACTGTATGTGGGAGGTCCGCGACAACCAGTAGGTAGTGAGATACTTCCTTGGTTCCAATGTGGATCGATAGCGCACACACCCCTACTGCGGTGAGTGTTGTCTGGGGAGTCGTTCCCAGTGGAAATCTAAACGTTTTCGGCACAAGGGGATGGCAGTTAACCGTTTTCGAAATTTCGTTGAACAATTCCAGACTGATTGCGGATTTTTCTGACCAGGTTGCCAGTATGGCATCCTCAACCTTAGTACCGTTTAGGCACACGCCCCCTATCAGAGGAGGGCGGTAAGTGTCAGCTGGTGAGTCACCCAAGCCACACAGGAAGACCTCATGTTCGGTTAAGTTCCGAGTTGAACTAACCTTGTCATTTGCCACCAATGGCGGGCTCATGGCCAAGTTCACCGGGTTTGCGTCAGATGCTGACGCCGAACCCACGTCGTTGCACAATGTATGGCAGGTAGCCTTGGAAGAATGCGGTGCAGTCAACGTTGGCATCGGTATTTGTGACCAGATTTGATTGGTTTTCCAATCCATTAGTGGTACCAGACGGTCAATTAAATCAATCCCAATCAGCATCCGTTCAATTTCGATGCTAGTCACATACACGGGGTGGATCAGTGACACGCTTTCGAAGTTGAGTTTAAGTAGGAGACGCTTGGTTAGGGGCGAGGTTGCTTGCGTGAAGCCTCGAAGATTCGTATCGCAATGTTCCGTTTTCAACCAACGTTTTGCAGGGTCGACTGCCCTTTTTAGGTCATCCAGCAAGGTTTCGGATATGAGGGAAATTGTCGAACCCGAATCTATCAGAGCATGACAGGTCAAACAGTCCTCCAGGACTGTTCTAAGGTATGGCCTGTTCGAGTTGGTTTTTCTCGTCATATCTCCAACAAAATGGAGTGGGTTGGGAGAACGGAGCGGTTTGTAATCTGTGTCGATTTCCAAGACAGATAAGTCACCAACGTGACCCAGTGGGTCCTCTATCGGAATGGGAGAGGAATCGTCTGTTGCCAAGCTACTTATCTTGTGCATCTCCACATCCGTATCCAAGTCTGTAGACAAAACCTGCGGGCTTGTGTCTAGAACGAGCGGTTCTTGGACGGGGTTTTGAGTGGGGGCAGGGGTAATGGAAATGTTTGCGTCCTCTTGAATTGCAAGAGTTTCGGCGGATTTGGTTTCCGACGATTTTACGCCTAGTCATGATGACTTATCCTTGTCCTCTTTCTCAGGTTTCTTACGCTGCAGTATCTCTCTTACCATAGCTTCTATATCATTTCGGTTAGCGTTTAGATCATTGTTGAACACTTTGTTGCCCTTGTTACGCTTGTTACCCTTAGGTCCTGACCATTTGTGAGAGTTAGGCGCAGGGGCATATCGGCTAGGTTGATCTCTACGGGACCTGTTAGATTGGGAACGTTCATCGTTGCTATTGTTACGGCGGTGGTTGTCGGAGTGGTGGTTACTTGGTAGCCACCCCCTTTGATCGTCTTCTTTTACCGCACATGTCCCCGATGCAGCACCTTCCAATTCGAGTGATGGTTCCCGCCTAAGCTCGAAAGTCGAGGTGTCCGGGCTTTTAGCCCGGCTTGCTTTTGATGCTTCAAAAGCGGTGCTTGCAAGTTCTCGGAGCGTCGAGATTTGCAACCCAACGTGGGCAGTAGGGCCCAAGTAGTTTATGAAGTTGGGAGACATGTTTGACAGGAACAGTTGTTTAAATGGTAATAGATCTTCCATTCCGGTTTCAGTGAGCATGCCAAAGTAAGCTGAACAAAGCCGGTGATAGTAGGCTTGTGGATGTTCATTTCGAGCTTGTCTGATATTGTTAGCCAACGAGCTATCGTGCTTGCGAGTCGCAGAACCACTGAATTCTATTTTCAAAACCGTGGCAAGTTGAGCATAGTCGTTTTGTACGTGTTGCTCTTGTAAACGGATGAACCTTGTCACGTGTCTGTTGGACGTTCGCTTCAAAAGGTAGAGCCTGTCTGCATTCGTAGCGTTTGGGTAACCATCCAAGGCGTCCTCTATGTCTGCTAAGAATGTCTCAGTGTCGTTTGGCTTTCCTGGAACGGGGTCAAAGAGGCGGAAGTTTTTAACGATTTTGTCAAGGCGGTCTCCGCCAAGTGCACGGGGAGCATCTGCACTCTCCCGTGGGCAATTGTGGGCCGAAAGGCCAAGAGGAAAAGTCAAGCTGTGGTTGTGTTGGCGAGGAGGCCCCAATTCACTGTGGGCCGAATGGCCAAGAGAAAGAGGCTGTCCTCTCCTGTCATCTACATTCCCTCGGTCTCTGAGCTCCGGATGTGAGCAATTTTGCTTGGTTTGGTTGTCCCGCGATAGCGCGTGACTGTTCTGGAGTTCCTCCAGATGATACCTAAGGGTGGTGTTCTGCTGCATCGCAGAGTCCACCTGGGAGTTGAGGGTGTTTATTTTAGACACGTAGGTGTCGCCCTTGCTCCGCTCGGCCTCGTACTTATCTGTCATGGTTTGCAGTGAGAGGTCTCGAGTGTGGAGTGAGAGATCCAGTGATGCAATGTCCTCCTTTTGTTTAAAGGTCACATTTTCCAACTTTCTCACTTGGTCTTTCTCATCCTTCATTAAATCAGCGACTTCAATGAGTTCTGCTGTTTTGTCCTCCAACTTGGTCATTGTGTTCATTAACTGATCGTCTTTGGTCTGCAGTTTTTGGAATAGAGCATTATTGCATTGAGTGGTTTCATTCACGACCGTTTGCAGGGCCTCAAGTTGCTCGCCCCGGTTTCTATCTAGCTCGTTAGATTCATCAAGTTTTGCGTGGACTTCATCGTATTTAGTTTTGGCTAAAACGAGTTGTTCCTTTAGAATACGTACTTGGTCAAGAGTTTGTTCGCGTTCTTTGTTATAAGTGTTAGACAGATCTTCCAATTTATCTGTCCTCACACACAGTTCCTCGGCTAGCAGTAGCTTATCCTTTTCGGCTTTCGATGCCAGCTCCCTGGTTCTCTCCACCTGTGCCTTGAACATGCCAGCTTCCTGCTCGTGCCTCTGCTGGGCACTGAGGTACTGGTGCACTGTCCATCTCTGCTGGTGGGCATAGTTGAGGGCTAAACTGGAGAGAACCTTCACAAGGCCTCCGCCTGATGGTCTATTTTGAAGAGCATCTGTCGCAATGTCTGCATTTTTCTCGCTTATGGCTTCGAAATCTAACATTTTCAGCCCCTCGGCATAGTTAGGATTTGCATCGTTGCTGAGGTCAGCGATCGATCTTTCCGTGGGTGAAGGTCCACTGATGAGAGGGGAAATGGGTGGAAAACCATCTGATGGATTGCTCATTGTTACGATTATCAGTTATTTCAATTTACGTAATGTTTTGGTTTTTTTTTTAGTTGGAGGCTGCAAACACGATTTAACTCAGTTTGTAAACGTCAATGAATCATCAAGACTGGGTCAGTAATGTCAGTTGGTTATTACTGAACTTGCCAAAACAGGTTTAATTGATTAAATCGATTTTAATGATAAATCCAGTATGGCATCCTCAACCTTAGTACCGTTTAGGCACACGCCCCCTATCAGAGGAGGGCGGTAAGTGTCAGCTGGTGAGTCACCCAAGCCACACAGGAAGACCTCATGTTCGGTTAAGTTCCGAGTTGAACTAACCTTGTCATTTGCCACCAATGGCGGGCTCATGGCCAAGTTCACCGGGTTTGCGTCAGATGCTGACGCCGAACCCACGTCGTTGCACAATGTATGGCAGGTAGCCTTGGAAGAATGCGGTGCAGTCAACGGAGTTGGCATCGGTATTTGTGACCAGATTTGATTGGTTTTCCAATCCATTCGTGGTACCAGACGGTCAATTAAATCAATCCCAATCAGCATCCGTTCAATTTCGATGCTAGTCACATACACGGGGTGGATCAGTGACACGCTTTCGAAGTTGAGTTTAAGTAGGAGACGCTTGGTTAGGGGCGAGGTGGCTTGCGTGAAGCCTCGAAGATTCGTATCGCAATGTTCCGTTTTCAACCAACGTTTTGCAGGGTCGACTGCCCTTTTTAGGTCATCCAGCAAGGTTTCGGATATGAGGGAAATTGTCGAACCCGAATCTATCAGAGCATGACAGGTCAAACAGTCCTCCAGGACTGTTCTAAGGTATGGCCTGTTCGAGTTGGTTTTTCTCGTCATATCTCCAACAAAATGGAGTGGGTTGGGAGAACGGAGCGGTTTGTAATCTGTGTCGATTTCCAAGACAGATAAGTCACCAACGTGACCCAGTGGGTCCTCTATCGGAATGGGAGAGGAATCGTCTGTTGCCAAGCTACTTATCTTGTGCATCTCCACATCCGTATCCAAGTCTGTAGACAAAACCTGCGGGCTTGTGTCTAGAACGAGCGGTTCTTGGACGGGGTTTTGAGTGGGGGCAGGGGTAATGGAAATGTTTGCGTCCTCTTGAATTGCAAGAGTTTCGGCGGACTTGGTTTCTGACGATTTTACGCCTAGTCATGATGACTTATCCTTGTCCTCTTTCTCAGGTTTCTTATGCTGCAGTATCTCTCTTACCATAGCTTCTATATCATTTCGGTTAGCGTTTAGATCATTGTTGAACACTTTGTTGCCCTTGTTACGCTTGTTACCCTTAGGTCCTGACCATTTGTGAGAGTTAGGCGCAGGGGCATATCGGCTAGGTTGATCTCTACGGGACCTGTTAGATTGGGAACGTTCATCGTTGCTATTGTTACGGCGGTGGTTGTCAGAGTGGTGGTTACTTGGTAGCCACCCCCTTTGATCGTCTTCTTTTACCGCACATGTCCCCGATGCAGCACCTTCCAATTCGAGTGATGGTTCCCGCCTAAGCTCGAAAGTCGAGGTGTCCGGGCTTTTAGCCCGGCTTGCTTTTGATGCTTCAAAAGCGGTGCTTGCAAGTTCTCGGAGCGTCGAGATTTGCAACCCAACGTGGGCAGTAGGGCCCAAGTAGTTTATGAAGTTGGGAGACATGTTTGACAGGAACAGTTGTTTAAATGGTAATAGATCTTCCATTCCGGTTTCAGTGAGCATGCCAAAGTAAGCTGAACGAAGCCGGTGATAGTAGGCTTGTGGATGTTCATTTCGAGCTTGTCTGATATTGTTAGCCAACGAGCTATCGTGCTTGCGAGTCGCAGAACCACTGAATTCTATTTTCAAAACCGTGGCAAGTTGAGCATAGTCGTTTTGTACGTGTTGCTCTTGTAAACGGATTAACCTTGTCACGTGTCTGTTGGACGTTCGCTTCAAAAGGTAGAGCCTGTCTGCATCCGTAGCGTTTGGGTAGCCATCCAAGGCGTCCTCTATGTCTGCTAAGAATGTCTCAGTGTCGTTTGGCTTTCCTGGAACGGGGTCAAAGAGGCGGAAGTTTTTAACGATTTTGTCAAGGCGGTCTCCGCCAAGTGCACGGGGAGCATCTGCACTCTCCCGTGGGCAATTGTGGGCCGAAAGGCCAAGAGGAAAAGTCAAGCTGTGGTTGTGTTGGCGAGGAGGCCCCAATTCACTGTGGGCCGAATGGCCAAGAGAAAGAGGCTGTCCTCTCCTGTCATCTACATTCCCTCGGTCTCTGAGCTCCGGATGTGAGCAATTTTGCTTGGTTTGGTTGTCCCGCGATAGCGCGTGACTGTTCTGGAGTTCCTCCAGATGATACCTAAGGGTGGTGTTCTGCTGCATCGCAGAGTCCACCTGGGAGTTGAGGGTGTTTATTTTAGACACGTAGGTGTCGCCCTTGCTCCGCTCGGCCTCGTACTTATCTGTCATGGTTTGCAGTGAGAGGTCTCGAGTGTGGAGTGAGAGATCCAGTGATGCAATGTCCTCCTTTTGTTTAAAGGTCACATTTTCCAACTTTCTCACTTGGTCTTTCTCATCCTTCATTAAATCAGCGACTTCAATGAGTTCTGCTGTTTTGTCCTCCAACTTGGTCATTGTGTTCATTAACTGATCGTCTTTGGTCTGCAGTTTTTGGAATAGAGCATTATTGCATTGAGTGGTTTCATTCACGACCGTTTGCAGGGCCTCAAGTTGCTCGCCCCGGTTTCTATCTAGCTCGTTAGATTCATCAAGTTTTGCGTGGACTTCATCGTATTTAGTTTTGGCTAAAACGAGTTGTTCCTTTAGAATACGTACTTGGTCAAGAGTTTGTTTGCGTTCTTTGTTATAAGTGTTAGACAGATCTTCCAATTTATCTGTCCTCACACACAGTTCCTCGGCTAGCAGTAGCTTATCCTTTTCGGCTTTCGATGCCAGCTCCCTGGTTCTCTCCACCTGTGCCTTGAACATGCCAGCTTCCTGCTCGTGCCTCTGCTTGTTATGCTGATGAATGAGGACCCAAAAGCGACGTAATAGTAACAGAGTCTTTATTCCAGTAATAAACAAATAATGATTCTCCTGGATATTATCAATGGTCAAATCCTCTCGTCAATAGAGAGGAACGACTGGAGACGCGACCACAGACTGCAGGTCGCTTCAGGAAGGCACTGGCCGTAGCTGACATAGACACCTGCTCACACGCAGCATCTGAAGAAGGCAAAGAACACGACAGGGCGGAACAAGGACACAGGAACAGCAAACATCAAACAAGAATCCGACCAGGCAGAAGCGGAAAACAGAGGGAGAAATAGGGACTCTAATCAGAGGGCAAAATAGGGGACAGGTGTGAAAGAGTAAATGAGGTCGTTAGGAGAATGAGAAACAGCTGGGAGCAGGAACGGAACGATAGAGAGAGAAAGAGGGAAAGAACCTAATAAGACCAGCAGAGGGAAGCACAGGGACAAGACATGAAGATCAAAGACAAAACATGACAGTACCCCCCCACTCACCGAGCGCCTCCTGGCGCACTCGAGGAGGAACCCTGGCGGCAACGAAGGAAATCATCAATCAACGAACGGTCCAGCACGTCCCGAGATGGAACCCAACTCCTCTCCTCAGGACCGTAACCCTCCCAATCCACTAAGTACTGGTGACCACGTCCCCGAGAACGCATGTCCATGATCTTTCGTACCTTGTAAATAGGAGCGCCCTCGACAAGGACGGGGGGGGGGGAGGGAAGACGAACGGGGGCGCGAAGAAAAGGCTTGACACAAGAGACATGGAAGACAGGGTGGACGCGACGAAGATGTCGCGGAAGAAGCAGTCGCACAGCGACAGGATTGACGACCTGAGAGACACGGAACGGACCAATGAACCGCGGAGTCAACTTGCGAGAAGCTGTCGTAAGGGGAAGGTTACGAGTGGAAAGCCACACTCTCTGACCGCGACAATACCTAGGACTCCTAATCCTACGTCTATTGGCGGCTCTCACAGTCTGCGCCCTGTAACGGCAAAGTGCAGACCTGACCCTCCTCCAGGTGCGCTCACAACGTTGGACAAAAGCCTGAGCGGAGGGAACGCTGGACTCGGCGAGCTGGGACGAGAACAGAGGAGGCTGGTACCCAAGACTACTCTGAAACGGAGATAGCCCGGTAGCAGACGAAGGAAGCGAGTTGTGAGCGTACTCAGCCCAGGGGAGCTGTTCTGCCCAAGACGCAGGGTTTCGAAACGAAAGGCTGCGTAATATGCGACCAATCGACTGATTGGCCCTTTCTGCTTGACCGTTAGACTGGGGATGAAACCCGGAAGAGAGACTGACAGAAGCACCAATCAAACGACAGAACTCCCTCCAAAACTGTGACGTGAATTGCGGACCTCTGTCTGAAACGGCGTCTAACGGGAGGCCATGAATTCTGAACACATTCTCAATGATGATTTGTGCCGTCTCCTTAGCGGAAGGAAGCTTAGCGAGGGGAATGAAATGTGCCGCCTTAGAGAACCTATCGATAACCGTAAGAATCACAGTCTTCCCCGCAGACGAAGGCAGACCGGTAATAAAGTCTAAGGCGATGTGAGACCATGGTCGAGAAGGAATGGGAAGCGGTCTGAGACGACCGGCAGGAGGAGAGTTACCTGACTTAGTCTGCGCGCAGTCCGAACAAGCAGCCACGAAACGGCGCGTGTCCCGCTCCTGAGTAGGCCACCAAAACCGCTGGCGAATAGAAGCAAGCGTACCCCGAACGCCGGGATGGCCAGCTAACTTGGCAGAGTGAGCCCACTGAAGAACAGCCAGACGAGTAGAGACAGGAACGAACAGAAGGTTACTAGGACAAGCGCGCGGCGACGCAGTGTGAGTGAGTGCTTGCTTTACCTGTCTCTCAATTCCCCAGACAGTCAACCCGACAACACGCCCTTCAGGGAGAATCCCCTCGGGGTCGGTAGAAGCCACAGAAGAACTAAAGAGACGGGATAAGGCATCAGGCTTGGTGTTCTTATTTCCCGGACGATAGGAAATCACGAACTCGAAACGAGCGAAAAACAACGCCCAACGAGCCTGACGTGCATTAAGTCGTTTGGCAGAACGGATGTACTCAAGGTTCTTATGGTCAGTCCAAACGACAAAAGGAACGGTCGCCCCCTCCAACCACTGTCGCCATTCGCCTATGGCTAAGCGGATGGCGAGCAGTTCGCGGTTACCCACATCATAGTTGCGTTCCGATGGCGACAGGCGATGAGAAAAGTAAGCGCAAGGATGGACCTTATCGTCAGACTGGAAGCGCTGAGACAGAATGGCTCCCACGCCCACCTCTGAAGCGTCAACCTCGACAATGAATTGTTTAGTGACGTCAGGAGTAACAAGGATAGGGGCGGATGTAAAACGCTTCTTGAGGAGATCAAAAGCTCCCTGGGCGGAACCGGACCACTTAAAGCAAGTCTTGACAGAAGTCAGAGCTGTGAGAGGGACAGCCACTTGACCGAAATTACGAATGAAACGCCGATAGAAATTAGCGAAACCAAGAAAGCGCTGCAACTCGACACGTGACTTAGGAACGGGCCAATCGCTGACTGCCTGGACCTTAGCGGGATCCATCTGAATGCCTTCAGCGGAAATAACAGAACCGAGAAATGTGACAGAGGAGACATGAAAGGCGCACTTCTCAGCCTTCACGTAGAGACAATTCTCTAAAAGGCGCTGGAGTACACGTCGAACGTGCTGAACATGAATCTCGAGTGACGGTGAAAAAAATCAGGATATCGTCAAGGTAAACGAAAACAAAAATGTTCAGCATGTCTCTCAGTACATCATTAACTAATGCCTGAAAGACAGCTGGAGCATTAGCGAGACCGAACGGCAGAACCCGGTATTCAAAATGCCCTAACGGAGTGTTAAACGCCGTTTTCCACTCGTCCCCCTCTCTGATGCGTACGAGATGGTAAGCGTTACGAAGGTCCAACTTAGTAAAGAAACTGGCTCCCTGCAAAATCTCGAAGGCTGACGACATAAGGGGAAGCGGATAACGATTCTTAACCGTTATGTCATTCAGCCCTCGATAATCCACGCAGGGGCGCAGAGTACCGTCCTTCTTCTTAACAAAGAAAAATCCCGCTCCGGCGGGAGAGGAAGAAGGCACCACGGTACCGGCGTAGAGAGAAACAGACAGATAATCCTCGAGAGCCTTACGTTCGGGAGCCGACAGAGAGTATAGTCTACCCCGAGGGGGAGTGGTCCCCGGAAGGAGATCAATACAACAATCATACGACCGGTGAGGAGGAAGGGAGCTGGCTCTGGACCGACTGAAGACCGTGCGCAGATCATGATATTCCTCCGGCACTCCTGTCAAATCACCAGGTTCCTCCTGAGTAGAGGGGACAGAAGACACAGGAGGGATAGCAGACATTAAACACTTCACATGACAAGAAACGTTCCAGGATAGGATAGAATTACTAGACCAATCAATAGAAGGATTATGACATACTAGCCAGGGATGACCCAAAACAACAGGTGTAAAAGGTGAACGAAAAATCAAAAAGGAAATGGTCTCACTGTGGTTACCAGATACTGTGAGGGTTAAAGGTAGTGTCTCACATCTGATACTGGGGAGAAGACTACCATCTAAGGCGAACATGGGCGTGGGCTTCCCTAACTGTCTGAGAGGAATGTCATGTTTCCGAGCCCATGCTTCGTCCATAAAACAACCCTCAGCCCCAGAGTCTATCAAGGCACTGCAGGAAGCAGCTGAACCGGTCCAGCGTAGATGGACCGACAAGGTAGTACAGGATCTTGATGGAGAGACAGGAGTAGTAGCGCTCACCAGTAGCCCTCCGCTTACTGATGAGCTCTGGCTTTTACTGGACATGACATGACAAAATGTCCCGCAGAACCGCAATAGAGGCAAAGGCGGTTGGTGATTCTCCGTTCCCTCTCCTTAGTCGAGATGCGAATACCTCCCAGCTGCATGGGCTCAGTCTCTGAGCCGGTGGGAGGAGATGGTTGAGATGCGGAGAGGGGAAACACCGTTAACGCGAGCTCTCCTCCACGAGCTCGGTGACGAAGATCTACCCGTCGTTCTATGCGGATGGCGAGTGCAATCAAAGAGTCCACGCTGGAAGGAACCTCCCGGGAGAGAATCTCATCCTTAACCTCAGCGTGAAGTCCCTCCAGAAAACGAGCGAGCAACGCCGGCTCGTTCCAGTCACTGGAGGCAGCAAGAGTGCGAAACTCTATAGAGTAATCCGTTATGGATCGATCACCTTGACATAGGGAAGCCAGGGCCCTGGAAGCCTCCTTCCCAAAAACTGAACGATCAAAAACCCGTATCATCTCCTCTTTAAAGTTCTGATAATCGTTAGAACACTCAGCCCTTGCCTCCCAGATAGCTGTGCCCCACTCCCGAGCCCGACCAGTAAGGAGTGATATGACGTAAGCGATCCGAGCTCTCTCTCTTGAGTACGTGTTGGGCTGGAGAGAGAACACAATATCACACTGGGTGAGAAAGGAGCGACACTCAGTGGGCTGCCCAGAGTAACATGGTGGGTTATTAACCCTAGGTTCCGGAGACTCGGAAGACCAGGAAGTAGCTGGTGGCACGAGATGAAGACTCTGAAACTGTCCAGAGAGATCGGAGACCTGAGCGGCCAGGGTCTCAACGGCATGACGAGCAGCAAACAATTCCTGCTCGTGTCTGCCGAGCATTGCTCCCTGGAACTCGACGGCAGTGTTGAGAGAATCCATAGTCGCTGGGTCCATCTTGGTCGGATTCTTCTGTTATGCTGATGAATGAGGACCCAAAAGCGACGTAATAGTAACAGAGTCTTTATTCCAGTAATAAACAAATAATGATTCTCCTGGATATTATCAATGGTCAAATCCTCTCGTCAATAGAGAGGAACGACTGGAGACGCGACCACAGACTGCAGGTCGCTTCAGGAAGGCACTGGCCGTAGCTGACATAGACACCTGCTCACACGCAGCATCTGAAGAAGGCAAAGAACACGACAGGGCGGAACAAGGACACAGGAACAGCAAACATCAAACAAGAATCCGACCAGGCAGAAGCGGAAAACAGAGGGAGAAATAGGGACTCTAATCAGAGGGCAAAATAGGGGACAGGTGTGAAAGAGTAAATGAGGTCGTTAGGAGAATGAGAAACAGCTGGGAGCAGGAACGGAACGATAGAGAGAGAAAGAGGGAAAGAACCTAATAAGACCAGCAGAGGGAAGCACAGGGACAAGACATGAAGATCAAAGACAAAACATGACACTGCTGGGCACTGAGGTACTGGTGCACTGTCCATCTCTGCTGGTGGGCATAGTTGAGGGCTAAACTGGAGAGAACCTTCACAAGGCCTCCGCCTGATGGTCTATTTTGAAGAGCATCTGTCGCAATGTCTGCATTTTTCTCGCTTATGGCTTCGAAATCTAACATTTTCAGCCCCTCGGCATAGTTAGGATTTGCATCGTTGCTGAGGTCAGCGATCAATCTTTCCGTGGGTGAAGGTCCACTGATGAGAGGGGAAATGGGTGGAAACCCATCTGATGGATTGCTCATTGTTACGATTATCAGTTATTTCAATTTACGTAATGTTTTTTTTTTTTTTTTGAGTTGGAGGCTGCAAACACGATTTAACTCAGTTTGTAAACGTCAATGAATCATCAAGACTGGGTCAGTAATGTGAGTTGGTTATTACTGAACTTGCCAAAACAGGTTTAATTGATTAAATCGATTTTAATGATAAATCCAGTATGGCATCCTCAACCTTAGTACCGTTTAGGCACACGCCCCCTATCAGAGGAGGGCGGTAAGTGTCAGCTGGTGAGTCACCCAAGCCACACAGGAAGACCTCATGTTCGGTTAAGTTCCGAGTTGAACTAACCTTGTCATTTGCCACCAATGGCGGGCTCATGGCCAAGTTCACCGGGTTTGCGTCAGATGCTGACGCCGAACCCACGTCGTTGCACAATGTATGGCAGGTAGCCTTGGAAGAATGCGGTGCAGTCAACGGAGTTGGCATCGGTATTTGTGACCAGATTTGATTGGTTTTCCAATCCATTAGTGGTACCAGACGGTCAATTAAATCAATCCCAATCAGCATCCGTTCAATTTCGATGCTAGTCACATACACGGGGTGGATCAGTGACACGCTTTCGAAGTTGAGTTTAAGTAGGAGACGCTTGGTTAGGGGCGAGGTGGCTTGCGTGAAGCCTCGAAGATTCGTATCGCAATGTTCCGTTTTCAACCAACGTTTTGCAGGGTCGACTGCCCTTTTTAGGTCATCCAGCAAGGTTTCGGATATGAGGGAAATTGTCGAACCCGAATCTATCAGAGCATGACAGGTCAAACAGTCCTCCAGGACTGTTCTAAGGTATGGCCTGTTCGAGTTGGTTTTTCTCGTCATATCTCCAACAAAATGGAGTGGGTTGGGAGAACGGAGCGGTTTGTAATCTGTGTCGATTTCCAAGACAGATAAGTCACCAACGTGACCCAGTGGGTCCTCTATCGGAATGGGAGAGGAATCGTCTGTTGCCAAGCTACTTAT
The DNA here is from genome assembly GCF_016432855.1 of Salvelinus namaycush. Lineage (NCBI taxonomy): Eukaryota > Metazoa > Chordata > Actinopteri > Salmoniformes > Salmonidae > Salvelinus > Salvelinus namaycush. The sequence continues at coordinate 147,811 of NW_024060464.1, read as the reverse complement.
CTTGTGCATCTCCACATCCGTATCCAAGTCTGTAGACAAAACCTGCGGGCTTGTGTCTAGAACGAGCGGTTCTTGGACGGGGTTTTGAGTGGGGGCAGGGGTAATGGAAATGTTTGCGTCCTCTTGAATTGCAAGAGTTTCGGCGGACTTGGTTTCTGACGATTTTACGCCTAGTCATGATGACTTATCCTTGTCCTCTTTCTCAGGTTTCTTATGCTGCAGTATCTCTCTTACCATAGCTTCTATATCATTTCGGTTAGCGTTTAGATCATTGTTGAACACTTTGTTGCCCTTGTTACGCTTGTTACCCTTAGGTCCTGACCATTTGTGAGAGTTAGGCGCAGGGGCATATCGGCTAGGTTGATCTCTACGGGACCTGTTAGATTGGGAACGTTCATCGTTGCTATTGTTACGGCGGTGGTTGTCGGAGTGGTGGTTACTTGGTAGCCACCCCCTTTGATCGTCTTCTTTTACCGCACATGTCCCCGATGCAGCACCTTCCAATTCGAGTGATGGTTCCCGCCTAAGCTCGAAAGTCGAGGTGTCCGGGCTTTTAGCCCGGCTTGCTTTTGATGCTTCAAAAGCGGTGCTTGCAAGTTCTCGGAGCGTCGAGATTTGCAACCCAACGTGGGCAGTAGGGCCCAAGTAGTTTATGAAGTTGGGAGACATGTTTGACAGGAACAGTTGTTTAAATGGTAATAGATCTTCCATTCCGGTTTCAGTGAGCATGCCAAAGTAAGCTGAACGAAGCCGGTGATAGTAGGCTTGTGGATGTTCATTTCGAGCTTGTCTGATATTGTTAGCCAACGAGCTATCGTGCTTGCGAGTCGCAGAACCACTGAATTCTATTTTCAAAACCGTGGCAAGTTGAGCATAGTCGTTTTGTACGTGTTGCTCTTGTAAACGGATGAACCTTGTCACGTGTCTGTTGGACGTTCGCTTCAAAAGGTAGAGCCTGTCTGCATTCGTAGCGTTTGGGTAACCATCCAAGGCGTCCTCTATGTCTGCTAAGAATGTCTCAGTGTCGTTTGGCTTTCCTGGAACGGGGTCAAAGAGGCGGAAGTTTTTAACGATTTTGTCAAGGCGGTCTCCGCCAAGTGCACGGGGAGCATCTGCACTCTCCCGTGGGCAATTGTGGGCCGAAAGGCCAAGAGGAAAAGTCAAGCTGTGGTTGTGTTGGCGAGGAGGCCCCAATTCACTGTGGGCCGAATGGCCAAGAGAAAGAGGCTGTCCTCTCCTGTCATCTACATTCCCTCGGTCTCTGAGCTCCGGATGTGAGCAATTTTGCTTGGTTTGGTTGTCCCGCGATAGCGCGTGACTGTTCTGGAGTTCCTCCAGATGATACCTAAGGGTGGTGTTCTGCTGCATCGCAGAGTCCACCTGGGAGTTGAGGGTGTTTATTTTAGACACGTAGGTGTCGCCCTTGCTCCGCTCGGCCTCGTACTTATCTGTCATGGTTTGCAGTGAGAGGTCTCGAGTGTGGAGTGAGAGATCCAGTGATGCAATGTCCTCCTTTTGTTTAAAGGTCACATTTTCCAACTTTCTCACTTGGTCTTTCTCATCCTTCATTAAATCAGCGACTTCAATGAGTTCTGCTGTTTTGTCCTCCAACTTGGTCATTGTGTTCATTAACTGATCGTCTTTGGTCTGCAGTTTTTGGAATAGAGCATTATTGCATTGAGTGGTTTCATTCACGACCGTTTGCAGGGCCTCAAGTTGCTCGCCCCGGTTTCTATCTAGCTCGTTAGATTCATCAAGTTTTGCGTGGACTTCATCGTATTTAGTTTTGGCTAAAACGAGTTGTTCCTTTAGAATACGTACTTGGTCAAGAGTTTGTTCGCGTTCTTTGTTATAAGTGTTAGACAGATCTTCCAATTTATCTGTCCTCACACACAGTTCCTCGGCTAGCAGTAGCTTATCCTTTTCGGCTTTCGATGCCAGCTCCCTGGTTCTCTCCACCTGTGCCTTGAACATGCCAGCTTCCTGCTCGTGCCTCTGCTGGGCACTGAGGTACTGGTGCACTGTCCATCTCTGCTGGTGGGCATAGTTGAGGGCTAAACTGGAGAGAACCTTCACAAGGCCTCCGCCTGATGGTCTATTTTGAAGAGCATCTGTCGCAATGTCTGCATTTTTCTCGCTTATGGCTTCGAAATCTAACATTTTCAGCCCCTCGGCATAGTTAGGATTTGCATCGTTGCTGAGGTCAGCGATCAATCTTTCCGTGGGTGAAGGTCCACTGATGAGAGGGGAAATGTGTGGAAACCCATCTGATGGATTGCTCATTGTTACGATTATCAGTTATTTCAATTTACGTAATGTTTTTTTTTTTTTTTTAGTTGGAGGCTGCAAACACGATTTAACTCAGTTTGTAAACGTCAATGAATCATCAAGACTGGGTCAGTAATGTGAGTTGGTTATTACTGAACTTGCCAAAACAGGTTTAATTGATTAAATCGATTTTAATGATAAATCCAGTATGGCATCCTCAACCTTAGTACCGTTTAGGCACACGCCCCCTATCAGAGGAGGGCGGTAAGTGTCAGCTGGTGAGTCACCCAAGCCACACAGGAAGACCTCATGTTCGGTTAAGTTCCGAGTTGAACTAACCTTGTCATTTGCCACCAATGGCGGGCTCATGGCCAAGTTCACCGGGTTTGCGTCAGATGCTGACGCCGAACCCACGTCGTTGCACAATGTATGGCAGGTAGCCTTGGAAGAATGCGGTGCAGTCAACGGAGTTGGCATCGGTATTTGTGACCAGATTTGATTGGTTTTCCAATCCATTAGTGGTACCAGACGGTCAATTAAATCAATCCCAATCAGCATCAGTTCAATTTCGATGCTAGTCACATACACGGGGTGGATCAGTGACACGCTTTCGAAGTTGAGTTTAAGTAGGAGACGCTTGGTTAGGGGCGAGGTGGCTTGCGTGAAGCCTCGAAGATTCGTATCGCAATGTTCCGTTTTCAACCAACGTTTTGCAGGGTCGACTGCCCTTTTTAGGTCATCCAGCAAGGTTTCGGATATGAGGGAAATTGTCGAACCCGAATCTATCAGAGCATGACAGGTCAAACAGTCCTCCAGGACTGTTCTAAGGTATGGCCTGTTCGAGTTGGTTTTTCTCGTCATATCTCCAACAAAATGGAGTGGGTTGGGAGAACGGAGCGGTTTGTAATCTGTGTCGATTTCCAAGACAGATAAGTCACCAACGTGACCCAGTGGGTCCTCTATCGGAATGGGAGAGGAATCGTCTGTTGCCAAGCTACTTATCTTGTGCATCTCCACATCCGTATCCAAGTCTGTAGACAAAACCTGCGGGCTTGTGTCTAGAACGAGCGGTTCTTGGACGGGGTTTTGAGTGGGGGCAGGGGTAATGGAAATGTTTGCGTCCTCTTGAATTGCAAGAGTTTCGGCGGACTTGGTTTCCGAAGATTTTACGCCTAGTCATGATGACTTATCCTTGTCCTCTTTCTCAGGTTTCTTATGCTGCAGTATCTCTCTTACCATAGCTTCTATATCATTTCGGTTAGCGTTTAGATCATTGTTGAACACTTTGTTGCCCTTGTTACGCTTGTTACCCTTAGGTCCTGACCATTTGTGAGAGTTAGGCGCAGGGGCATATCGGCTAGGTTGATCTCTACGGGACCTGTTAGATTGGGAACGTTCATCGTTGCTATTGTTACGGCGGTGGTTGTCGGAGTGGTGGTTACTTGGTAGCCACCCCCTTTGATCGTCTTCTTTTACCGCACATGTCCCCGATGCAGCACCTTCCAATTCGAGTGATGGTTCCCGCCTAAGCTCGAAAGTCGAGGTGTCCGGGCTTTTAGCCCGGCTTGCTTTTGATGCTTCAAAAGCGGTGCTTGCAAGTTCTCGGAGCGTCGAGATTTGCAACCCAACGTGGGCAGTAGGGCCCAAGTAGTTTATGAAGTTGGGAGACATGTTTGACAGGAACAGTTGTTTAAATGGTAATAGATCTTCCATTCCGGTTTCAGTGAGCATGCCAAAGTAAGCTGAACGAAGCCGGTGATAGTAGGCTTGTGGATGTTCATTTCGAGCTTGTCTGATATTGTTAGCCAACGAGCTATCGTGCTTGCGAGTCGCAGAACCACTGAATTCTATTTTCAAAACCGTGGCAAGTTGAGCATAGTCGTTTTGTACGTGTTGCTCTTGTAAACGGATGAACCTTGTCACGTGTCTGTTGGACGTTCGCTTCAAAAGGTAGAGCCTGTCTGCATTCGTAGCGTTTGGGTAACCATCCAAGGCGTCCTCTATGTCTGCTAAGAATGTCTCAGTGTCGTTTGGCTTTCCTGGAACGGGGTCAAAGAGGCGGAAGTTTTTAACGATTTTGTCAAGGCGGTCTCCGCCAAGTGCACGGGGAGCATCTGCACTCTCCCGTGGGCAATTGTGGGCCGAAAGGCCAAGAGGAAAAGTCAAGCTGTGGTTGTGTTGGCGAGGAGGCCCCAATTCACTGTGGGCCGAATGGCCAAGAGAAAGAGGCTGTCCTCTCCTGTCATCTACATTCCCTCGGTCTCTGAGCTCCGGATGTGAGCAATTTTGCTTGGTTTGGTTGTCCCGCGATAGCGCGTGACTGTTCTGGAGTTCCTCCAGATGATACCTAAGGGTGGTGTTCTGCTGCATCGCAGAGTCCACCTGGGAGTTGAGGGTGTTTATTTTAGACACGTAGGTGTCGCCCTTGCTCCGCTCGGCCTCGTACTTATCTGTCATGGTTTGCAGTGAGAGGTCTCGAGTGTGGAGTGAGAGATCCAGTGATGCAATGTCCTCCTTTTGTTTAAAGGTCACATTTTCCAACTTTCTCACTTGGTCTTTCTCATCCTTCATTAAATCAGCGACTTCAATGAGTTCTGCTGTTTTGTCCTCCAACTTGGTCATTGTGTTCATTAACTGATCGTCTTTGGTCTGCAGTTTTTGGAATAGAGCATTATTGCATTGAGTGGTTTCATTCACGACCGTTTGCAGGGCCTCAAGTTGCTCGCCCCGGTTTCTAGCTAGCTCGTTAGATTCATCAAGTTTTGCGTGGACTTCATCGTATTTAGTTTTGGCTAAAACGAGTTGTTCCTTTAGAATACGTACTTGGTCAAGAGTTTGTTTGCGTTCTTTGTTATAAGTGTTAGACAGATCTTCCAATTTATCTGTCCTCACACACAGTTCCTCGGCTAGCAGTAGCTTATCCTTTTCGGCTTTCGATGCCAGCTCCCTGGTTCTCTCCACCTGTGCCTTGAACATGCCAGCTTCCTGCTCGTGCCTCTGCTGGGCACTGAGGTACTGGTGCACTGTCCATCTCTGCTGGTGGGCATAGTTGAGGGCTAAACTGGAGAGAACCTTCACAAGGCCTCCGCCTGATGGTCTATTTTGAAGAGCATCTGTCGCAATGTCTGCATTTTTCTCGCTTATGGCGTCGAAATCTAACATTTTCAGCCCCTCGGCATAGTTAGGATTTGCATCGTTGCTGAGGTCAGCGATCAATCTTTCCGTGGGTGAAGGTCCACTGATGAGAGGGGAAATGGGTGGAAACCCATCTGATGGATTGCTCATTGTTACGATTATCAGTTATTTCAATTTACGTAATGTTTTGGTTTTTTTTTGAGTTGGAGGCTGCAAACACGATTTAACTCAGTTTGTAAACGTCAATGAATCATCAAGACTGGGTCAGTAATGTGAGTTGGTTATTACTGAACTTGCCAAAACAGGTTTAATTGATTAAATCGATTTTAATGATAAATCCAGTATGGCATCCTCAACCTTAGTACCGTTTAGGCACACGCCCCCTATCAGAGGAGGGCGGTAAGTGTCAGCTGGTGAGTCACCCAAGCCACACAGGAAGACCTCATGTTCGGTTAAGTTCCGAGTTGAACTAACCTTGTCATTTGCCACCAATGGCGGGCTCATGGCCAAGTTCACCGGGTTTGCGTCAGATGCTGACGCCGAACCCACGTCGTTGCACAATGTATGGCAGGTAGCCTTGGAAGAATGCGGTGCAGTCAACGGAGTTGGCATCGGTATTTGTGACCAGATTTGATTGGTTTTCCAATCCATTAGTGGTACCAGACGGTCAATTAAATCAATCCCAATCAGCATCAGTTCAATTTCGATGCTAGTCACATACACGGGGTGGATCAGTGACACGCTTTCGAAGTTGAGTTTAAGTAGGAGACGCTTGGTTAGGGGCGAGGTGGCTTGCGTGAAGCCTCGAAGATTCGTATCGCAATGTTCCGTTTTCAACCAACGTTTTGCAGGGTCGACTGCCCTTTTTAGGTCATCCAGCAAGGTTTCGGATATGAGGGAAATTGTCGAACCCGAATCTATCAGAGCATGACAGGTCAAACAGTCCTCCAGGACTGTTCTAAGGTATGGCCTGTTCGAGTTGGTTTTTCTCGTCATATCTCCAACAAAATGGAGTGGGTTGGGAGAACGGAGCGGTTTGTAATCTGTGTCGATTTCCAAGACAGATAAGTCACCAACGTGACCCAGTGGGTCCTCTATCGGAATGGGAGAGGAATCGTCTGTTGCCAAGCTACTTATCTTGTGCATCTCCACATCCGTATCCAAGTCTGTAGACAAAACCTGCGGGCTTGTGTCTAGAACGAGCGGTTCTTGGACGGGGTTTTGAGTGGGGGCAGGGGTAATGGAAATGTTTGCGTCCTCTTGAATTGCAAGAGTTTCGGCGGACTTGGTTTCCGAAGATTTTACGCCTAGTCATGATGACTTATCCTTGTCCTCTTTCTCAGGTTTCTTATGCTGCAGTATCTCTCTTACCATAGCTTCTATATCATTTCGGTTAGCGTTTAGATCATTGTTGAACACTTTGTTGCCCTTGTTACGCTTGTTACCCTTAGGTCCTGACCATTTGTGAGAGTTAGGCGCAGGGGCATATCGGCTAGGTTGATCTCTACGGGACCTGTTAGATTGGGAACGTTCATCGTTGCTATTGTTACGGCGGTGGTTGTCGGAGTGGTGGTTACTTGGTAGCCACCCCCTTTGATCGTCTTCTTTTACCGCACATGTCCCCGATGCAGCACCTTCCAATTCGAGTGATGGTTCCCGCCTAAGCTCGAAAGTCGAGGTGTCCGGGCTTTTAGCCCGGCTTGCTTTTGATGCTTCAAAAGCGGTGCTTGCAAGTTCTCGGAGCGTCGAGATTTGCAACCCAACGTGGGCAGTAGGGCCCAAGTAGTTTATGAAGTTGGGAGACATGTTTGACAGGAACAGTTGTTTAAATGGTAATAGATCTTCCATTCCGGTTTCAGTGAGCATGCCAAAGTAAGCTGAACGAAGCCGGTGATAGTAGGCTTGTGGATGTTCATTTCGAGCTTGTCTGATATTGTTAGCCAACGAGCTATCGTGCTTGCGAGTCGCAGAACCACTGAATTCTATTTTCAAAACCGTGGCAAGTTGAGCATAGTCGTTTTGTACGTGTTGCTCTTGTAAACGGATGAACCTTGTCACGTGTCTGTTGGACGTTCGCTTCAAAAGGTAGAGCCTGTCTTCATTCGTAGCGTTTGGGTAGCCATCCAAGGCGTCCTCTATGTCTGCTAAGAATGTCTCAGTGTCGTTTGGCTTTCCTGGAACGGGGTCAAAGAGGCGGAAGTTTTTAACGATTTTGTCAAGGCGGTCTCCGCCAAGTGCACGGGGAGCATCTGCACTCTCCCGTGGGCAATTGTGGGCCGAAAGGCCAAGAGGAAAAGTCAAGCTGTGGTTGTGTTGGCGAGGAGGCCCCAATTCACTGTGGGCCGAATGGCCAAGAGAAAGAGGCTGTCCTCTCCTGTCATCTACATTCCCTCGGTCTCTGAGCTCCGGATGTGAGCAATTTTGCTTGGTTTGGTTGTCCCGCGATAGCGCGTGACTGTTCTGGAGTTCCTCCAGATGATACCTAAGGGTGGTGTTCTGCTGCATCGCAGAGTCCACCTGGGAGTTGAGGGTGTTTATTTTAGACACGTAGGTGTCGCCCTTGCTCCGCTCGGCCTCGTACTTATCTGTCATGGTTTGCAGTGAGAGGTCTCGAGTGTGGAGTGAGAGATCCAGTGATGCAATGTCCTCCTTTTGTTTAAAGGTCACATTTTCCAACTTTCTCACTTGGTCTTTCTCATCCTTCATTAAATCAGCGACTTCAATGAGTTCTGCTGTTTTGTCCTCCAACTTGGTCATTGTGTTCATTAACTGATCGTCTTTGGTCTGCAGTTTTTGGAATAGAGCATTATTGCATTGAGTGGTTTCATTCACGACCGTTTGCAGGGCCTCAAGTTGCTCGCCCCGGTTTCTATCTAGCTCGTTAGATTCATCAAGTTTTGCGTGGACTTCATCGTATTTAGTTTTGGCTAAAACGAGTTGTTCCTTTAGAATACGTACTTGGTCAAGAGTTTGTTCGCGTTCTTTGTTATAAGTGTTAGACAGATCTTCCAATTTATCTGTCCTCACACACAGTTCCTCGGCTAGCAGTAGCTTATCCTTTTCGGCTTTCGATGCCAGCTCCCTGGTTCTCTCCACCTGTGCCTTGAACATGCCAGCTTCCTGCTCGTGCCTCTGCTGGGCACTGAGGTACTGGTGCACTGTCCATCTCTGCTGGTGGGCATAGTTGAGGGCTAAACTGGAGAGAACCTTCACAAGGCCTCCGCCTGATGGTCTATTTTGAAGAGCATCTGTCGCAATGTCTGCATTTTTCTCGCTTATGGCTTCGAAATCTAACATTTTCAGCCCCTCGGCATAGTTAGGATTTGCATCGTTGCTGAGGTCAGCGATCAATCTTTCCGTGGGTGAAGGTCCACTGATGAGAAGAGGGGGAATGGGTGGAAACCCATCTGATGGATTGCTCATTGTTACGATTATCAGTTATTTCAATTTACGTAATGTTTTGGTTTTTTTTTTTAGTTGGAGGCTGCAAACACGATTTAACTCAGTTTGTAAACGTCAATGAATCATCAAGACTGGGTCAGTAATGTGAGTTGGTTATTACTGAACTTGCCAAAACAGGTTTAATTGATTAAATCGATTTTAATGATAAATCTAACCTGTATAGGCTATTTGGGAATTTTAATTCACCTGAAAGAGTTGCTATCTCTAAGTTAACGTTGAAAAGTTTAACTATGTCTCATTGGTTAGAACACAGTAGTTTGTGTATTATTCAATTAACCAACCTGGAAAGGTAGTGTATCAATTTAATGTATATATAAAATTGAATGAGACAATGATATCCAATCAGTTGAGACTGGTTAGATATCGTACAGCATAACCTGAATTATTTTAAAATAATTACTGGTGATTCTTCACCACCGGAGGTCACTGTTAACACAAGCTAAAATCGACCAGGTACCAGTAAAGGTAGAATTTCACAATGCTTTAAAAAGGTCTCCCTAAACACCATGGAGCTGGTAAAATATATTTAATTAATTAATCAATTTGAATGATTAGTCAACCCCGTATAGGCTACAGGAATTAGCTTTAATTAACCTGAAATAGTTGCTATATCTAAGTTAATGTGGAACAGTTTAACCATGTCTCATTGGTTAGAACACATTCGTTTGTGTATTATTCCAATAACCAACCTGGAAAGGTAGCGTATCAATTTCATGTATATATAAAATTGACTGAGACAATGATATTCAATCAGTTGAGACTGGTTTGATATCCTCCAGCGTAACCTGAATTATTTCACGAAAAATGACCTGCGATTCTTCACCAGAGGTTAATGATAGCGCAAGCTGAGATCTCACAGGATTCCCGCCTGGCGCGGGAGTTCACTATGAACAAAGGGGGAAACAAAAATGGCTGCTCCCCTTTGTTAGCTTAGCATCTAGAGCAATGCTTAGCTTTCCTTGCGCGGGGTTTCCACCTCGCCGCACACGGGAAATTCCCTCCAATGAGGGAACGGATTTACTAGGTGACGTCTCACGTTCAACCCTTAAACTCTTCACGTTACCAAACGTGAGAGGTAGAGAGATAATGACTTCGCTTCGGTCAAACGAATATATCTACTCCAATTTCCGTAATGGCTGGCTCATATGTCCTCGCTCTAGGAATTGCTTATGACCGAGTCAGGTCGCTCCTTGAAGCGATCGACAGAACTAACACTAACTTGGGCCCAACTAGTATTATTCTCGGAATGCTTGCAATCGGCTGGTACATATGCCCTAGCCCATAGCATTCAGTAGACCCCCCCTACACACTGGCTTTCGTCAGAAATACCACCGGGTGTCTACTCCCGACCAGTATCTGGGTGAAATTGAACATTGAACGTCACACACACACACGCTTCTCTCCCACACTAGTCCTGCCTATAGCTATTAACCTGTTTGGCGTGCAAGCCCGACGTCGGTACACTTATGACAACAGCCAGCTCAAAGTGCAGGGCGCGAAATTCAAAATATATATTTTTTTAATATTTAACTTTCACACATTAACAAGTCCAAGACACCAGATGAAAGGTACACATCTTGTGAATCAAGCCAACATGTCCGATTTTTAAAATGTTTTACAGGGAAGACACAATATGTAAATCTATTAGCTAACCACGTTAGCAAAAGACACCACTATTTTTACTCCATCAGTTTTTTACTACATCAGTAGCTATCACAAATTCGACCAAATAAAGATATAAATAGCCACTAACCAAGAAACAACTTCATCAGATGACAGTCTGATAACATATTTATTGTATAGCATATGTTTTGTTAGAAAAATGTGCATATTTCAGGTATAAATCATAGTTTACATTGCAGCTACAGTCAGAAATTGCACCGAAAGCAGACAGAAAAATTACAGACACCAACGCCAAATAACTAAATACTCATCATAAAACATTTCTGAAAAATACATAGTGTACAGCAATTGAAAGACAGGCATCTTGTGATTCCAGACAATATTTCCGATTTATCAAGTGTTTTACAGCGAAAACACAATATAGCGTTATATTAGCTTAGCACAATAGCAAACATAACAACAGCATTGATTCAAGGCAAAAATAGCTATAACGTATAAACCACCAAAATATATTAATTGTTTCACTAACCTTCTCAGAATTCTTCAGATGACAGTCCTGTAACATCATATTACACAATGCATATAGAGTTTGTTCGAAAATGTGCATATTTAGCGGCACAAATCGTGCTTAGACAATGAGAATAGTGTCCATAACGTCAAGCAATCTGTCCGGCGCCATCTTGTAAAGGCACCTTTTCTTATCGAATACTATTCATAAACTTGACTAAAAAAATACAGGTTGGACAGCAATTGAAAGACAAATTAGTTCTTAATGCAATCGCTGAATTACATTTTTAAAATTAACCTTACTGCGCAATACAGGCTGCGATATCGCAAGGCTACACTGCAGGAAATGGCGTCTTATGCATTTGACATTTTTCAACAGAACAATGAATTATCAGCATAAATAGTTCTTACTTTTAGATGAACTCCCATCAGAATCTTGGGAAATGTGTCCTTTGTCCAAAAGAATCGTTGCTAGGTTGGAGAACGTCGTCTTCAACGTTGCAATTAGCTGTAAACAATAGCCATGTGGGCCAGAGATACCCAACTTCCTAAAACGTCACGAAAATAAATACCCGAAAATCGCAATATACTGACATAAACTGATATAATTCGGTTTAAAATAACAACATTACGATGTCTTCAACACCTATATCGAATAAAAACAGAGCCGGATATATCTAGGAGCTAATACGGGAGCTTCTAAAATGACATGCCAAGACCCTTCCTGCGTCAGAGCGAAGAGTGGAAAGATGGGACACTTCGGTTCCAAGCAATTTATAACCTTTGGGACCTACGTAGAAACTCCATTTCAACTCTCCCTATTCGCTGACACCCAGTGGAAGGCGTATGCAGTGCATCTCAACCAATAGAGGACAGGCAAATTAATACACAGGTCTCAGAACAGCCAGCAAAATTCTGCATTCTGACATACACATAGGAAAATTGCTCTAAGTCCAGTTCTGTTTCACCCACAGATATAATTCAAACGGTTTTAGAAACTAGAGTGTTTTCTATCCAATAGTAATAATAATATGCATATTGTACGAGCAAGAATTGAGTACGAGGCCTTTTTGAAATGGGCACCTTTTATCTGGCTACTCAATACTGCCCCTTGAGCCCAAAGAGGTTAATGGTATATATGTATCTGGCTTCACAATTGGTATGGAATTAACCCAACAGTGCGGCCTAGTCCTATCTTAGAATCCTCACACGGGGCACCAATATGTCGTGACGTTGTATTAGTTAATGTGGCGACTGTTGCTCATCGAATGATTACAAGTTTCTAATTACGTGATTAACTGAATCAAGCAATTATTAACTCATTAACCTGGGGCACCATGGGAAAACTAGTTTTTATTGAGTTTCTAATTCCCAAATTAACTCAAAGAATATCAGAATATCGATTTTACAACAGCCGCTAATTAACCAGTTGCCTCTAACAGTCTCGTTCTGAACGTCGTATAGCCCGGGATTCTGCACGGACCCGGGTCTCACTAATGAATTCGCACCACACCAATCTTAGTTGAATGTTTATTTACTAAAAAGCTAAAATGATGATAAAAGATACACATACACAAAAACACATTCTAGGCTATTGATTAGAACTTAGTATAACGGGCCAACACACTAGGGCGCGTGTTACCCAAAATGGGGATTTAAAAGAGAGAGAAAGAGAGAGAGTACACAAGAGGAATATACATTTGGGTGAAATTGTCAGCTATGCTCATTCTAACCCTAGCCTTGCCCCAAACTGCCGCTGTTATGAGTCAGAATATAATGATGTAATTACTTGTGGAAGGTCTCTGTGGATTTTCCCGCGTGGACCGTTCAAGCTGCTCAATGACGCACTTCTCCTGCGCACCTCTCTAGGTGTGTTCACGACACGATGTCCGTGTCCTTTGGCTTTACTGGCCTGTTCCTTTGTCCTCGCTCTGGAAGGGGTCTTCGGAGGACAGATAGCTCTGTAGCTCAGAGCTCACAGCGTAAAGATGAAAGAGTGTAGATACCACGATTCGATGGGGAGTGGAGGCTAGGTGGTTCGGCTTGAATACACCCGCTTAGACACGCTACTCATCCGTAGCTTGGGTAGAAAAAGATTTCTTTGTCTTCAACTTGTTGCGTTTTGGGTTCGTTGACCTTTTAGACCTTTGGCTGCAGCTCGGGTCACTTAGTCATGTATGTTAATTCTGCACTCACAGGTTTTATACCCTCGGGTCAGAAGTGGGCGTTACCGCATTCAGGGCAATTCTCTGGGCGTACCAAGTTTGAGGGGCAAGGTATAGATTTTACTCAAATCCAATTTTAGACAACTAACTTCACATTTCATCTCTACCGAAACATTCTCTTTGATTTGGACATTTTCCACACAACGTACAATGTATAAACATCAAGCATATACGAGGAAAACTCTTAACGTTACAATGTTTTCATAATAACGTCATCTATTAACCTTTAATAACAAAACAAAAATGACATACATTCTCATATTCCATCTATCGTCATGACCACCATTGTAGTTGACGGAAACCATTGTTCCAAAGTCCCTTTATTGCATGTTTAAAGTTCTGAGGCTGGTTCTCCATAGTGAGAGGGAATGTTTTCTGTGGCCTCAGAATTACCATGGGTGTGAGGGGTCATAAAACCCCCACATCTTCAGACCCTTAGATCTCTCCTCATCTGTTGGGGTTGAGAGATAAGCTGGAGGGTTGTGGTCTCCTGTAACCTGACCTGATCAGGACAGTCATGACACTTCTGTTTCAGTTATCCAGCCAACCAAGTCATAGACTGTTCTCTCTGCACGAGAAACGGTACCGATGCACAGTGTCTTGAACCAACAGGACCCTGAACAGCTTCTAATCCCAATCCATAAAACTGCTAAAGAGTTAGTTAAATAGTTAGTTAAATAGTTAGCTAAAGAGTTAGTTAAATAGTTAGCTAAAGAGTTAGCTAAAGAGTTAGTTAAATAGTTAGTTAAATAGTTAGTTAAATAGTTAGTTAAATAGTTCGTTAAATAGTTAGTTAAATAGTTAGTTAAATAGTTAGCTAAATAGTTAGTTAAATAGTTAGTTAAATAGTTAGTTAAATAGTTAACCAATAGCTAGTTGGACTATCTGCTTTGACCCTTTTTGCACTAGCCTTTATTACTCATCACATACGCTGCTGCTACTGTTTATTATCTGTCACTTTATTCCTAGTTATTATATGTACATATCTACCTCAACTACCTCGTACCCCTGCACATCCACTCAGTACTGGTACCCTGTGTATATAGCCTAGTTATTATATGTACATATCTACCTCAACCACCTCGTACCCCAGCACATCCACTCAGTACTGGTACCCTGTGTATATAGCCTAGTTATTATATGTACATATCTACCTCAACCACCTCGTACCCCAGCACATCCACTCAGTACTGGTACCCTGTGTATATAGCCTAGTTATTATATGTACATATCTACCTCAACTACCTCGTACCCCAGCACATCCACTCAGTACTGGTTTTCTATTATGGATCTATTCTCTTTCTCTCTCCATTGTTGTCAAGGACCCGTAAGTAAGCATTTCTCTGTTAGTCTACACCTGTTGTTTACCAAGCATTTCACTGTTAGTCTACACCTGTTATTTAGCAAGCATTTCTCTGTTAGTCTACACCTGTTGTTTACCAAGCATTTCACTGTTAGTCTACACCTGTTGTGAACCAAGCATTTCACTGTTAGTCTACACCTGTTGTGAACCAAGCATTTCACTGTTAGTCTACACCTGTTATTTGCCAAGCATGTGATGAATTAGGCCTCACTCCCCCCTATCTGAGATATCTACTGCAGCCCTTATCCTCCACATACAACACCCGTTCTGCCGGTCACATTCTGTTAAAGGTCCCCAAAGCACACACATCCCTGGGTCGCTCCTCTTTTCAGTTCGCTGCAGCTAGCGACTGGAACGAGCTGCAACAAACACTCAAACTGGACAGTTTTATCTCCATCTCTTCATTCAAAGACTCAATCATGGACACTCTCACTGACAGTTGTGGCTGCTTCAAGTGATGTATTGTTGTCTCTAACTTCTTGACCTTTTTGCTGTTGACTGTGCCCAATAATGTTTGTACCATGTTTTGTGCTGCTACCATGTTGTTGTTATGTTGTGTTGATACCATGCTGTGTCAGTCATGTGTTGTTGCCATGCTATGTTGTCTTAGGTCTCTCTTTGTGTAGTGTTGTGTTGTCTCTTGTTGTGATGTGTGTTTTGTCCTATATTTATATTGTATTCATTAAAGAAAATGTATCCCAGGCCCTCGTCCCCCGCAGGAGGCCTTTTGCCTTTTGGTAGACCGTCATTGTAAAAAATTATTTGTTCTTAACTGACTTGCCTAGTTAAATAAAGGTTAAATAAAAA
The DNA here is from genome assembly GCF_016432855.1 of Salvelinus namaycush. Classification (NCBI taxonomy): domain Eukaryota; kingdom Metazoa; phylum Chordata; class Actinopteri; order Salmoniformes; family Salmonidae; genus Salvelinus; species Salvelinus namaycush. Next base: position 132,421 of record NW_024060464.1, on the reverse strand, counting down.
TAAAATAAAAAAATACAATGTGATTTGATTCTTTAATAACCTGTTTGGGATAGGGGGCAGCATTTTCACTTTTGGATGAAAAGCGTGCCCAGAGTAAACTGCCTCCTACTCAGTCCCAGATGCTAATATATGCATATTATTAGTAGTATTGGATAGAAAACATTCAGAAGTTTCTAAAACTGTTTGAATGATGTCTGTGAGTATAACAGAACTCACATGGCATGCGAAAACTTGAGAAAAATCCAAACAGGAAGTGGGAAATCTGAGGTTTGTAGTTCTTGAAAGCTTGGCCTATCGAATACACAGTGTCTATGGGGTCATTGTGCACTTCCTAAGGTTTCCACTAGATGTCAACCGTCTTTAGAAACTTGTTTGAGGCTTCTACTGTAAAGGAGGGGCTCATAAGTGCTCTTTGAGTGAGTGGTCTGGCAGAGTGCCACAAACTCTGACGCTCGTTCACGTGAGTGGTAGCTCTCATTCCATGGCTTTTCTCAGACAAAGGATTTCTCCGGTTGTAACATTATCGAAGATTTATGTTAAAAACATCCTAAAGATTGATTCTATACATCGATTGAAATGTTTCTACGGTCTGTAAAGGTACTTTTGGACTTTGTCTGGATGTAGTGCTCGCGCCTCATGAAGATGGATTACTGGGCTGAACGCGCTAACAACAAGGAGGAATTTGGACATAAATGATGAACTTTATCGAACATATCAAACATTTATTGTGGAACTGGGATTCCTGGGAGTGCATTCTGATGAAGATCATCAAAGGTAAATTAATATTTATAATGCTATTTCTGACTAATGTTGACTCCAACATGGCGGATATTTCTTTGGCTGATTTTGTCGTCTGAGCTCTGTACTCAGATTATTGCATGGTGGGCTTTTTCCATAAAGTTTTTTTGAAATCTGACACAGCGGTTGCATTAAGGAGAAGTCTATCTTTAATTCTGTGAATAACACTGGTATTTTTTATCAATGTTTATTATGAGTATTTCTGTGAAATGATGTGCCTCTGCAAAATCACTGGATGTTTTGGAAGCAAAACATTACTGAACGTAACGCGCCAATGTAAACTGAGATTTTTGGATATAAATATGCACTTTATCGAACAAAACATACATGTATTGTGTAACATGATGTCCTATGCGTGTCATCTGATAAAGATCATCAAAGGTTAGTGATTCATTTTATCTATATCTCAGCTTTTTGTAACTCCTATCTTTGGCTGGAAAAATGGCTGTGTGTGTTTTTGTGACTTGGCTCTGACCTAACATAATCATATGTTGTGCTTTCGCTGTAAAGCCTTTTTGAAATCGGACACGATGGGTAGATTAACAAGAAGTTTATCTTTCATTTGGTGTATAGCACTTGTTAATGTGTGAAAGTTAGATATTTCCCAAAAATATTTTTGAATTTCCCGCGCTGCCTTTTCAGCGGAGTGTTGTCGGAATGTTGTCTAGGGATGCCGCTAGCGGAACCCCTGGCCCTAATTAAGATCCACCAATTCACACCTAGTCAATTATTAGCAGTTGAGGATTCAACTTGGATTGAAACGTTGTCACTATTGAAGGTGGAGTATATTTTACAGTAGAGGGGTTTTCCTGTCTTCATGATGCATAATCCTTTGACTACAGTTTTACAGTAGAGGGGTTTTCCTGTCTTCATGATGCATAATCCTTTGGCTACAGTTTTACAGTAGAGGGGTTTTCCTGTCTTCATGATGCATAATCCTTTGACTACAGTTTTACAGTAGAGGGGTTTTACTGTCTTCATGATGCATAATCCTTTGGCTACAGTTTTACAGTAGAGGAGTTTTCTAGTCTTCATGATATATAATCCTTTGACTACAGTTTTACAGTAGAGGGGTTTTCCTGTCTTCATGATGCATAATCCTTTGGCTACAGTTTTACAGTATAGGGGTTTTACTGTCTTCATGATACATAATCCTTTGACTACAGTTTTACAGTAGAGGGGTTTTCCTGTCTTCATGATATATAATCCTTTGACTACAGTTTTACAGTAGAGGGGTTTTCCTGTCTTCATGATGCATAATCCTTTGACTACAGTTTTACAGTAGAGGGGTTATCCTGTCTTCATGATGCATAATCCTTTGACTACAGTTTTACAGTAGAGGGGTTATCCTGTCTTCATGATACATAATCCTTTGCCTACAGTTTTACAGTAGAGGGGTTTTCCTGTCTTCATGATGCATAATCCTTTGACTACAGTTTTACAGTAGAGGGGTTATCCTGTCTTCATGATGCATAATCCTTTGACTACAGTTTTACAGTAGAGGGGTTTTCCTGTCTTCATGATGCATAATCCTTTGGCTACAGTTTTACAGTAGAGGGGTTTTCCTGTCTTCATGATGCATAATCCTTTGACTACAGTTTTACAGTAGAGGGGTTTTACTGTCTTCATGATGCATAATCCTTTGGCTACAGTTTTACAGTAGAGGAGTTTTCTAGTCTTCATGATATATAATCCTTTGACTACAGTTTTACAGTAGAGGGGTTTTCCTGTCTTCATGATGCATAATCCTTTGGCTACAGTTTTACAGTAGAGGGGTTTTACTGTCTTCATGATACATAATCCTTTGACTACAGTTTTACAGTAGAGGGGTTTTCCTGTCTTCATGATATATAATCCTTTGACTACAGTTTTACAGTAGAGGGGTTTTCCTGTCTTCATGATGCATAATCCTTTGACTACAGTTTTACAGTAGAGGGGTTATCCTGTCTTCATGATGCATAATCCTTTGACTACAGTTTTACAGTAGAGGGGTTATCCTGTCTTCATGATACATAATCCTTTGACTACAGTTTTACAGTAGAGGGGTTTTCCTGTCTTCATGATGCATAATCCTTTGACTACAGTTTTACAGTAGAGGGGTTATCCTGTCTTCATGATGCATAATCCTTTGACTACAGCTTTACAGTAGAGGGGTTTTCCTGTCTTCATGATGCATAATCCTTTGACTACAGTTTTACAGTAGAGGGGTTATCCTGTCTTCATGATACATAATCCTTTGGCTACAGTTTTACAGTAGAGGGGTTTTCCTGTCTTCATGATGCATAATCCTTTGGCTACAGTTTTACAGTAGAGGGGTTTTCCTGTCTTCATGATACATAATCCTTTGACTACAGTTTTACAGTAGAGGGGTTTTCCTGTCTTCATGATACATAATCCTTTGGCTACAGTTTTACAGTAGAGGGGTTTTCCTGTCTTCATGATACATAATCCTTTGGCTACAGTTTTACAGTAGAGGGGTTTTCCTGTCTTCATGATACATAATCCTTTGACTACAGTTTTACAGTAGAGGGGTTTTCCTGTCTTCATGATGCATAATCCTTTGACTACAGTTTTACAGTAGAGGGGTTTTCTAGTCTTCGTGATGCATAATCCTTTGGCTACAGTTTTACAGTAGAGGGGTTTTCCTGTCTTCATGATATATAATCCTTTGGCTACAGTTTTACAGTAGAGGGGTTTTACTGTCTTCATGATACATAATCCTTTGGCTACAGTTTTACAGTAGAGGGGTTTTCCTGTCTTCATGATGCATAATCCTTTGGCTACAGTTTTACAGTAGAGGGGTTTTCTAGTCTTCGTGATGCATAATCTTCATAATTCATTTTTTAAATCCAATTTAAAATACCTCTGTAACATAACAAAATGTGGAAAAAGTCAAGTGGTCTGAATACTTTCCCGAATGCACTGTATGACTCTAAGTCGGTAATTCAAAGTGACCTATTTCATTTGGCACAAAAACCTGTGAAAGGCATATCTTATGTTCTCCATATGATAAACCGCCCTTCAATGTTAATCCAGATTCACTGAAAAGACCTCTGCTTTCCCCAAAGCCCTGGAGCTTTTCAGTTCCTGGCAGGAAGTGAGCTGGCAACCGGTGGGTTGCTGGTATCAAATCTTAGATGCCATCACCTGCCGCTGTGGGGGGCAATTAACTCCCCGCAACTGCTCAATGGTTGTGAAAGCATGGCTGTCCACTGCTCTGTATGTTCATGTGTGTCTTTCAGAGAGGTCGGTGTTACAGCGGAAATCAACATTTTCATTGGACCTTGTGAATAATATAGTGAACTTCTTCTGTTTTAAGTTCCTGTCCTCTTGTTTTCCAGGTCATCTCTCTTTCTGTGATGGAGCCAGCCATGGTACACTATTCCCTACACAGTGCACTACTTTAGACCAGAGCACTATGGCCCAGGTCAAAATTAGTGCACTACATAGGGAATAGGGTGTATGTTGGGACAGACATTTACTGTGATGGAGCCAGCCATGGCACACTATTCCCTACACAGTGCACTACTTTAGACCAGAGCACTATGGCCCAGGTCAAAATTAGTGCACTACATAGGGAATAGGGTGTATGTTGGGACAGACATTTACTGTGATGGAGCCAGTCATGTCAGAACCACCAAAGAGGAATGGAGGACGGGCAGACGGACGGGGTGAGTGATGAGGGCTGTTGAGTTACACTACCGTTCAACATTTTGGTGTCACTTAGAAATGTACTTGTTTTTGAAAGAAAAGCACATTGTTTGTCCATTAAAATAACATAAAGTTGATCAGAAATACAGTGTAGACATTGTTAATGTTGTAAATTACTATTGTAGCTGGAAACGGCTGATTTTTAATGCAATATCTACATAGGCGTAGAGAGGCCCATTATCAGCAACCATCACTCCTGTGTTCCAATGGCACGTTATGTTAGCTAATCCAAGTTTATCATTTTAAAAGGATAATTGATCATTAGAAAACCCTTTTGCAATTATGTTAGCACAGCTGAAAACTGTTTAAAGAATCTGATTAAAGAAGCAATACAACTGGCCTTCTTTAGACTAGTTAAGTATCTGGAGCATCAGCATTTGTGGATTCGATTACAGGCTCAAAATGGCCAGAAACAAAGAACTTTCTTCTGAAACTCGTCAGTCTATTCTTGTTCTGAGAAATGAAGGCTATTCCATGTGAGAAATTGCCAAGAAACTGAAGATCTCGTACAACGCTGTGTACTACTCCCTTCACAGAACAGCGCAAACTGTCTCTAACCAGAATAGAAAGAGGAGTGGGAGGCCCCGGTGCACAACTGAGCAAGAGGACAAGTACATTAGAGTGTCTAGTTTGAGAAACAGATGCTTCACAAGTCCTCAACTGGCAGCTTCATTAAATAGTACCCGCAAAAAAACAGTCTCTACGTCAACAGTGAAGAGGCGACTTCAGGATGCTGGCCTTCTAGGCAGAGTTCCTCTGTCTAGTGTCTGTGTTCTTTAGCCAATCTTAATCTTTTCTTTTTATTGGCCAGTCTGAGATATGGCTTTTTCATTGCAACTCTGCTTAGAAGGCCTGTTATGTGTTGTTTGAACTTGAGGTATCATTATCTTCTCAGGGCCCTATACTCTCTATACCTCTGAATGTTATTGCTACCATTCAGTCTTGGTGCCAAAAGAAAGGACTGGTTCCTTTTCAGTGCTTGGTAACGGACTTCCTTATGATTGTACAGGAACTTTTCAAACATTTTTTTTTTAGCATTCTCCATGTTAAAAGTGTACATGGCTGCTGTCTCAGCGTGTCATGTGGGAATTGACGGAGCCTCACCAGGGACCCAGTCCTTGGTTGTGCGGTTTACTGAAAGTTGTATGTCGTCTCAGACCGGTCGCTAAACCTATTAGGCCCACATGGGACTTGGCTCTGGGTTTAGAAGCACTGTGGATCTGAAGATCCTCTCCTCCAAAACCTCCCTGCTCATGGCTTTGGTCTTTGCGAAACGTAGCGAGGCCCATAGGAACCAAATCTCTGGCATCGCTTGCCAAACCTTCCCATGCGACTGGGACAACAGGTCCCTGCACACGGGTCCCTGCCTAAAAGGTGAATGATCTCTGCAAACCAAGGTTGCCTGGGCCAACAAGAAGTCACACGAATCAGTGGTAAGCCCTTCCAGCGCACCCTCTCCAACGTGAGCTGAGTCAGAACCACTGGCGGAAGCGCGGAAAGGAGGGTCCAATAGCACTGGTGAGCCAGAGCGTTCGTTCCCAAAAGAGCATTCGGGTCCCTCACCGAGAAAAATAGACGCATTTTCTCTCGATGCGTAAAGATGTATGTCGGCCCGAAAATGTCCCATACCTGGGAGAGCCTCCAATCCTGAGAGAGAGGGTCCCACCTGGATAAACGATCTGCACCCGAGTTAAGGCAACCGGGGACAAGTGTCGCTCAAAGCTAAAGCATGTGTGCACTACTCCCTAGAAATAGAGTCTAGGACGAAGAGAAGCACGCTACCACTGACCCGCACAAGCCAGTCCTACAGAAACAGCAGGATTTCTCCTGAGTGCCTGAACGCCAGACACTCCGGGTAATTGACATGCAGTGCGCTCGAGTTGCCTTGGTACAGCGCACCCCATCCTCGGGGGGATTTGTCTGTTGTGATCACCTTGTGGGATACAACTCAGCCCATGGGAGCCCCCGACAATAGCAGAGGGTCCAACCACTGGGCCATAGCCTGTAGGCCCTGACAGAGACACCTGAAATGACTGCCTTAGGCTGTGAGATGCGTCCCGGTGAGTGGCTAGCACTCAGCGCTGGAAGGGCCGTACCAGCAATAGCCCAACACAATAGCCCCAAAATAACCATCAAGAAAGGCGTCATCCCCAGTAGGCATTGGTGAAAACACACTGTGTGACCCAGACAGAATGTGTCTAAGCAGAGCTGGAACCTGGACACCCTCCGTGGGGATAGAAAAGTGTGATATGAGAATGAGTCAGAAACGGAATGCGCTGAGATGGAGCTAGACAGCTCTTTTTCTGGCTAGGGTCTATTTTTCTCCACTTCCTGTCTGACTGACGTGCCCAAAGTAAACTGCCTGTTACGCAGGTCCAGAAGCCAGGATATGCATATAATTGGTACCATTGGATAGGAAACACTTTGCAGTTTATAGAAATAATAAAATAAAATAAATAAAATAATGTATGATACTATAACACAATAGATATGGTAGGAGAAAATCCAAAGAAAAACCAACCATTTTTTTGTTTTGTTGAGAGCCCATGCTCTTCCAATGGCACGTGTAGGGTCATATCCAAATCCAGCTCCCAGATTGCAATTCCTATGGCTTCCACTAGATGTCAACAGTCTTTGTTCAAGGTTTCAGGCTTGTTTCTTACCAAACAAGGAGAAAATGTGAGTTATAGTCCTGGGAGTCAGAGTTGGACATCTCACCCTGGGGAGATTGATATACCCTTTGAACCCTGTGAACCCCATAGAATGCTGGGTAACAGATGGGGCAGTATTAAACATGGACAAGCTTCTAACATACGTTGTGCTTCCGTGAGACTGTATAGCCTGCATGAAGCATGTCCCATATACGGGCACAGGGGGCTCTGGCAATGGCTGATGTAGTACCCCATTTGCCAAACGTGGTGGCACTGTTGTCACAGTAATGTTTTTTGTGGAAGGGCGCACTGGTCAGTCAGACTCTTGCCAAGGCCCCTCGCTCTGTGGATTACAGAAGTTACAACCAAGTTCGCATCTCATCGGAGATGCACACAAACCCCGCTTCCTTCACTCCTAACTCCAGGAACTGAAAATAGGAATGGGGTTGCCATAACGCTGTGGGAACACTAATACGTTTCGCTCACCAGAAGTTAAGTATGTTAGCCAACATTATCCAGGAGGCATTTTAGCATAAGCTAGGCTAGCTAGCCTCTTTGACCGCAGCACAGTCCGTTTAGAATAACCAAGTCACTTAACGCTACATATACTAAACAAGAGATACCCAAGCATCTCCACTGTGGGGAGGCAGGAATAGCTAGTAGTAGCTAGCTCGCCTCGGCGAGTTAGCCAACCTGGCTAGCACGCAGTGGTGTAAAGTACTTAAGTAAAAATACTTTAAAGTACTACTTAAGTAGTATACTTTTTACTCCATTCATTTTCCCTGACACCCAGAAGTACTCGTTACATTTTGAATGCTTAGCAGGAAAGGAAAATGGTCCAATTCACTCACTTATCAAGAGAACATCCCTGGTCATCCCTACTGCCTCTGATCTGGTGGACTCACTAAACAGAGAACATCCCTGGTCATCCCCTGCTTCTGATCTGGGGGACTCACTAAACAGAGAACATCCCTGGTCATCCCCTGCCTCTGATCTGGTGGACTCACTAAACAGAGAACATCCCTGGTCATCCCCTGCCTCTGATCTGGTGGACTCACTAAACAGAGAACATCCCTGGTCATCCCCTGCTTCTGATCTGGGGGACTCACTAAACAGAGAACATCCCTGGTCATCCCTACTGCCTCTGATCTGGTGGACTCACTAAACAGAGAACATCCCTGGTCATCCCCTGCCTCTGATCTGGTGGACTCACTAAACAGAGAACATCCCTGGTCATCCCCTGCTTCTGATCTGGGGGACTCACTAAACAGAGAACATCCCTGGTCATCCCTACTGCCTCTGATCTGGTGGACTCACTAAACAGAGAACATCCCTGGTCATCCCTACTGCCTCTGATCTGGTGGACTCACTAAACAGAGAACATCCCTGGTCATCCCTACTGCCTCTGATCTGGTGGACTCACTAAACAGAGAACATCCCTGGTCATCCCTACTGCCTCTGATCTGGTGGACTCACTAAACAGAGAACATCCCTGGTCATCCCCACTGCCTCTGATCTGGTGGACTCACTAAACAGAGAACATCCCTGGTCATCCCTACTGCCTCTGATCTGGTGGACTCACTAAACAGAGAACATCCCTGGTCATCCCTACTGCCTCTGATCTGGAGGACTCACTAAACAGGAACATCCCTGGTCATCCCTACTGCCTCTGATCTGGCGGACTCACTAAACAGAGAACATCCCTGGTCATCCCTACTGCCTCTGATCTGGCGGACTCACTAAACAGAGAACATCCCTGCTGCCTCTGATCTGGTGGACTCACTAAACAGAGAACATCCCTGGTCATCCCTACTGCCTCTGATCTGGTGGACTCACTACACAGAGAACATCCCTGGTCATCCCTACTGCCTCTGATCTGGTGGACTCACTACACAGAGAACATCCCTGGTCATCCCCTGCTTCTGATCTGGTGGACTCACTAAACAGAGAACATCCCTGGTCATCCCCTGCTTCTGATCTGGTGGACTCACTAAACAGAGAACATCCCTGGTCATCCCCTGCTTCTGATCTGGGGGACACACTACACAGAGAACATCCCTGGTCATCCCCACTGCCTCTGATCTGGTGGACTCACTAAACAGAGAACATCCCTGGTCATCCCTATTGCCTCTGATCTGGTGGACTCACTAAACAGAGAACATCCCTGGTCATCCCCTGCTTCTGATCTGGGGGACACACTACACAGAGAACATCCCTGGTCATCCCCACTGCCTCTGATCTGGTGGACTCACTAAACAGAGAACATCCCTGGTCATCCCTATTGCCTCTGATCTGGTGGACTCACTAAACAGAGAACATCCCTGGTCATCCCTACTGCCTCTGATCTGGAGGACTCACTAAACAGAGAACATCCCTGGTCATCCCTACTGCCTCTGATCTGGAGGACTCACTAAACAGAGAACATCCCTGGTCATCCCTACTGCCTCTGATCTGGTGGACTCACTAAACAGAGAACATCCCTGGTCATCCCTACTGCCTCTGATCTGGTGGACTCACTAAACAGAGAACATCCCTGGTCATCCCTAATGCCTCTGATCTGGAGGTCTCACTAAACAGAGAACATCCCTGGTCATCCCTACTGCCTCTGATCTGGTGGACTCACTAAACAGAAATTATTTCTTTGTTAATGATGTCTGAGTGTTGGAGTGTGCCCATGGCTATTCATACATTTAAAAAAACAAGATGGTTTCCTTAATATAAGGCATTTTGAAAGGATTTATACTTTTACTTTTGATACTTAAGTATATTTAAAACCAAATACTTTTTAAATTTTACTCAAATAGTATTTTACTGGGTGACTTTCACTTTTACTTGAGTCATTTTCTATTCAGGTATCTTTACTTTTACTCATGTATGAAAATTGAGTACTTTTTTCCACCACAGCTAACACACTTTGCAGCGTTCGTTTAGCTTTCCCGGTCTTGAAAGTCCACGTAGGACTGGATCACATAGGTAGGACCATTCATCAACAAGTCTGGGAAGAGAGGCCGAGGCAGACACAGAGGCAGACCGAGGCAGACACAGGTGGCGTGGGGTGCCCACCCAACCTGGCCTCCCTCTCTCTTCGAGTAGCCTCCTGTAACTGGCTGCAGAGCGCACAGGATCTGGGTTGGACAGCCACCACGTACCCCACGCACAGACAGCCACCACATACCCCACGCCCAGGCAGACAAGACTACTCCAACCACCCAATCCAACTCCACTTCCTGCACCTCGGTCCCAGCCGAGGTACCAGCATCCGGACAAGAAAAGTCACCATAGGTAATTCCAAGCTTCCTCAAGAATGCTAAACGTCTTTCCAGGGAGGTTTTACGCAGTACATGACTGGTTCGAGCGAGGGCCACCTGAGTGTGCTCCAAGACGAAACAAACTACACATAGATGGGGAGTATCTTCCAGAGAAATGCAGTAGCGGATTTAGGTATAGGCGACAAGGCAGCGGCATGGGTCGCCCGTACCAAAGAATTCAGAATGGTGACGTTTGCACGATCGATTTTCTATCGCTCATTTGCACATCACGTCAATGATGTCAATGCACCGTGTTGGGGATGAATCAGAATTAGTTGGGTAACATAGATAAGATGTTTTATTTTCATCATATGCTTGTGAGATACTTGTCATTAGAATGTTTCCCTTTGGACTATAGGGTTGGCAGTTGCAGTTATCCCTTCTCAGCTAGGGCTCACACACTTGGTGCCCAGAGAGGGGAGAGGTCAGGCTTGTCTTCATATGTGAATGTGTCTGTAACTATTCCTAAACCATGTGAAGGGATGGCGTGATTAATGGGGAACCAGTTAGTTATCTCCACAATGTCTGTATGCCAGTCACTCCCTCCTTTTCCCATTGGGGGGAGGAGTATGGCAGTGTCTGGAACCATTGTATTACGCCTCTAATGTTGCTTTTCTCTTGACCTAGTACTCCTCTCCGTGAGCTTGTCCAGGAGGGGGTGTATTTGAGATGGGAGTATCTAGGATTGACAATTAATATATGCCATTGGATGAGGTAATGTTTTGGTACCAAGAATGAGATTAGAACCTATTTTTAGCAACCAAACTGAACGATAATTTATAGCGAATGCTGTCTAGCTATGGGATACTCCTCTCTCAAGTAAAAATCTTTCTTTGTGAACAGTTCTTATTATCTGTGGTTTGTCATGTCGACTAGGGGGTGGATCTTTGCTATAAAAGATCTCAGTTGCCATTATGTTGACCACTCTCAACTTTTCATTAGAGATACTGAAATGTTGAAAGTCAAATGCTATTGCAAAAGCTTATTTATTATTAAAGGTGAAGTTTAAGTATAACTCTGACTGGTGTGTGGTTTGCTCTCTCATCATTTGGTAATACAGGAAATTGCCACGACAACCGTGTGGGATTGTGGGTCAATTAACCTTGTCGGAGTGGGCGCCCTGATTCTAGTTTGTGAGCTAGGCAGGCTACTGCCTGGGAAGGTCTCCCACTCAGAAGTACGAGATGGGGAGGGGGGCGGGGGTAGGTTGACCTCAGGTCTCCCCACTGGAAGCCCAAGGTAGGGGGAGCGGGGGAATCTATCAAATAGCGCACCTCTAACTTTGTACAGTACTAATGCAATTAGTAAAATCATTCACACTACAAAACGCTACCAAATAAATCACAATTCATTCATAATACTGTGAATATATCATTTCACAGACATATTGTTACATTTTTTTCTGGTTTGTGTGAAATCGTTAAGAATAATATAAAACCAATCCAAATGTATTCAAATTTGTGGACTGCTCTCAGAATTTGTCTTACTCTTCCAGTGACCGTAACTGAAGCAGAGAATAGTTTTTCAAAGCTGAAGCTCATCAAATCCTACCTGAGGTCCATCTTGTCACAGGAACGCCTTAGTGGCCTTGCTGTCATCAGTATTGACCACGAAATTGCTGGGCAGATTTCTTATGATGACGTAGTTGATGACTTTGCATCAAGGAAGGCAAGAAAGGTCAAAGTTTAGATGGCAGTTGTGCAATTTAGTTTGTGTTTCTTGTTTGAAGTGTAATAGTTTAATAACCAGGTTCTCTTTATAAGTGTGTTATTATATTTGTGTGATATAGGATTTGTGCAATTTAGTTTTATATGTTTGTTGTGTCTTTGGCTATGCCGGATTAAGTGATATGACATGCTATTCTATAAAAATAATTTCTCTGTAATTAATATTACCTGATTAAGCTAATCAGGTAGATAATTAACTAGAAAGTCGGGGCACCACGAAATAATGTTTATAGAGCTGTGATCTTCCGAATAAACTCTTAAAGACCTAGACCTACATATTTTTACACCAATAGCAGTCAATATTAATCATCACCTTATTTCAGTCTCATCTGAAAGTTATAAATTCTTGGTTATCTTCACGAACCCTGACTAACAAGTTGAATCAGCAATACAAACTTTGTTTTAATTATTTATTTACTAAATACCTAACTAATCACACAGAATTACATATGCACAGAATGCAAATTATGTCATACAGAAAACGTCCCTGGTGGACGGAGCCGACATGACGGCTGGTTACAAAAAGGAAAGGGGTTTGGGTTTGAGTGAAAGAGCGGGAAGACTGAGGAACAAAGGATGAAGCTATGCTATCGTAAATACAGTATCTTATGCATTCTAAATTACCGGCCATTTGGAAAAGGAAAATGCAATAAATATTTACTCTGAGCTGTGCCTCAATAGGTTGGTTGTAGATGGAAGGCCGTGTTGCCCAACAGAGATCTTCCTGTCCTCGGAAGAATGTCTCTGGTGGTAAACTGGATACGTTGTAGTATCGTTGTTGAGTGTTAGACTGGATCCGTCATCCGTCCTTTCCTAGCCCACGTTTACAGTGGCCGCTGCTAACTCAACGGCTAGGAGGTATCACTTCTGCTGTGAATAAGAGTTCAAAGTTCATACCATTCGCAACCAAAGCTCACGCAGAGGTTGGCTTAGTTCTGTAGTTGACATGTTAGTCCTTTTAACGTGGGAACGTCGTCCTCACGTCCTCGGAACAGAAGGTTACATTTTCGTCAAGGGCTTTATATATTGGTAGGAGAGAGGGCATGTTTCATAGTTTACAACCAATGTCTCTTCACATGGGTGGGCCACTGAGTGAGCAGAGCTTTACCCTTATGAAAACCCAATTCTCTCATTTGGAAGCTAAAATTCCATTTAATATTTTCACAAATAGTTTCATATTTAAACATTTAAATTGAACAACAATTCCATGTGAATCTGATAACTATAATGTGTAGACTTTCCACGATACAGTTTGTCATCCTATCATTAATAAGAATGTCTCAGATGACAACCGAACTGACATCATATTCATTTAGCACAAACGCATATTTTCAACTGGTTGGATTACCGAGATATGGTTCCTTTCCCCCCACCTTTTGACGTTCCCCGACTCTCTATGTTTAACAAAGGCTTTTCAAGAGTCCTTCAGTAGACTCTTGTACCAGCCTTGAGGATAGTGAGTTTCAGCCTTGAGGATAGTGAGTTTTAAGCACTGTGGATAGTGAGTTTTAAGCACTGTGGATAGTGAGTTTAAGCACTGTGGATAGTGAGTTTTAAGCACTGTGGATAGTGAGTTTAAGCACTGAGGATAGTGAGTTTTAAGCACTGTGGATAGTGAGTTTTAAGCACTGTGGATAGTGAGTTTAAGCACTGTGGATAGTGAGTTTTAAGCACTGTGGATAGTGAGTTTAAGCACTGTGGATAGTGAGTTTAAGCACTGTGGATAGTGAGTTTAAGCACTGTGGATAGTGAGTTTTAAGCACTGTGGATAGTGAGTTTCAGCACTGTGGATAGTGAGTTTTAAGCACTGTGGATAGTGAGTTTAAGCACTGTGGATAGTGAGTTTAAGCACTGTGGATAGTGAGTTTAAGCACTGTGGATAGTGAGTTTAAGCACTGTGGATAGTGAGTTTAAGCACTGTGGATAGTGAGTTTTAAGCATTGTGGATAGTGAGTTTAAGCACTGTGGATAGTGAGTTTAAGCATTGTGGATAGTGAGTTTTAAGCACTGTGGATAGTGAGTTTCAGCACTGTGGATAGTGAGTTTTAAGCACTGTGGATAGTGAGTTTAAGCACTGTGGATAGTGAGTTTAAGCACTGTGGATAGTGAGTTTTATGCACTGTGGATAGTGAGTTTAAGCACTGTGGATAGTGAGTTTCAGCACTGTGGATAGTGAGTTTCAGCACTGTGGATAGTGAGTTTAAGCACTGTGGATAGTGAGTATCAGCCTTGAGGATAGTGAGTTTAAGCACTGTGGATAGTGAGTTTTAAGCACTGTGGAAAGTGGGTTTTAAGCACTGTGGATAGTGAGTTTTAAGCACTGTGGAAAGTGGGTTTTATGTACTCTGGATAGTGAGTTTTAAGCACTGTGGATAGTGAGTTTTATGTACACTGGATAGTGAGTTTATGTACACTGGATAGTGAGTTTTAAGCACTGTGGATAGTGAGTTTCAGCACTGTGGATAGTGAGTTTTAAGCACTGTGGATAGTGAGTTTAAGCACTGTGGATAGTGAGTTTAAGCACTGTGGATAGTGAGTTTAAGCACTGTGGATAGTGAGTTTAAGCACTGTGGATAGTGAGTTTAAGCACTGTGGATAGTGAGTTTTAAGCATTGTGGATAGTGAGTTTAAGCACTGTGGATAGTGAGTTTAAGCATTGTGGATAGTGAGTTTTAAGCACTGTGGATAGTGAGTTTCAGCACTGTGGATAGTGAGTTTTAACCACTGTGGATAGTGAGTTTAAGCACTGTGGATAGTGAGTTTAAGCACTGTGGATAGTGAGTTTCAGCACTGTGGATAGTGAGTTTCAGCACTGTGGATAGTGAGTTTAAGCACTGTGGATAGTGAGTATCAGCCTTGAGGATAGTGAGTTTAAGCACTGTGGATAGTGAGTTTTAAGCACTGTGGAAAGTGGGTTTTAAGCACTGTGGATAGTGAGTTTTAAGCACTGTGGAAAGTGGGTTTTATGTACTCTGGATAGTGAGTTTTAAGCACTGTGGAAAGTGAGTTTTAAGCACTGTGGAAAGTGGGTTTTAAGCACTGTGGATAGTGAGGTTTATGTACACTGGATAGTGAGTTTTAAGCACTGTGGATAGTGAGTTTATGTACACTGGATAGTGAGTTTTAAGCACTGTGGATAGTGAGTTTATGTACACTGGATAGTGAGTTTTAAGCACTGTGGATAGTGAGTTTTAAGCACTGTGGAAAGTGAGTTTATGGACTGTGGATAGTGAGTTTCAGCACTGGATAGAGAGATTCAGCACTGGATACTGAGTTAATTTTAAACACTATGGATAGTGAGTTTTAGCACTGTAGATAGTGAGTTTTAAGCACTGTGGATAGTGAGTTTCTGTCACGACTTCCGCCGAAGTTGGTCCCTCTCCTTGTTCGGGCGGCGTTCGGCGGTCGACGTCACCGGCCTTCTAGCCATCGCCGATCCACTTTTCATTTTCCATTTGTTTTGTCTTTGTCTTACACACCTGGTTTCACTCACCCAATTACTTGTTCATTATTTAACCCTCTGTTCCCCCATGTTTGTTGTGAGTGATTGTTCGTGGTAAATCGGTCCGTTATTTGTGGGTTCGCTATATTACTTTGTATTTGTGTATTTTTGAGTAAAGTACGTTGATTACTCAATTCTGCTGTGCTGCGCCTGACTCTCTACACCAGCTACACACAGGACCATTACAGTTTCAGCACTGTGGATAGTAAGTTTAAGCACTGTGGTTTCATAAGTGCATTTTATTTTCCGGTCCTAGATGAGAGAGTTGACACTTGATGTAGGAATCGACATGCCTTGGTACTGTATGTCTTGATGCACACAGACAGAGACAGAAGGATCCGTGTGGAGGCCTATACGTGAGTGTTTCCTTTTTCTCTGTCTGTACAGGCCCTTAGCCAACAGCCGCCACACTAGACAATAAATAATACAAAAAAAGTGAAACAACAATCATCGACAACCCACCATGACTGTCTAAGGACAAGTCTGTCTTCTCTCTCTGTGTTTAAGGACAACAACCCACCATGTCTGTCTAAAGACAAGTCTGTCTTCTCTCTCTGTGTTTAAGGACAACAACCCACCATGTCTGTCTAAGGACAAGTCTGTCTTCTCTCTCTGTGTTTAAGGACAACAACCCACCATGTCTGTCTAAAGATAAGTCTGTCTTCTCTCTCTGTGTTTAAGGACAACAACCCACCCTGTCTGTCTAAGGACAAGTCTTTCTTCTCTCTCTGTGTTTAAGGACAACAACCCACCATGTCTGTCTAAGGACAAGTCTTTCTTCTCTCTCTGTGTTTAAGGACAACAACCCACCATGTCTGTCTAAGGACAAGTCTGTCTTCTCTCTCTGTGTTTAAGGACAACAACCCACCATGTCTGTCTAAGGACAAGTCTGTCTTCTCTCTCTGTGTTTAAGGACAACAACCCACCATGTCTGTCTAAAGATAAGTCTGTCTTCTCTCTCTGTGTTTAAGGACAACAACCCACCATGTCTGTCTAAGGACAAGTCTGTCTTCTCTCTCTGTGTTTAAGGACAACAACCCACCATGTCTGTCTAAGGACAAGTCTTTCTTCTCTCTCTGTGTTTAAGGACAACAACCCACCATGTCTGTCTAAGGACAAGTCTTTCTTCTCTTTTCCAGCTGGAATTAGAAGCATCATCACTTAACAATTACGTTCCAGATGAATACAGGGCGACATCATTGTGACGCATTTAAAATAAGCGTAATTAACCGCTATTAGCAACTCTGCTCAGTCTTAATACAGAGTGGGAAATTAAAACATATCAATTATTGAATCAATTGACCTTTATTCATTCAGCTCCATACGTTTTATTTAATTTTATTTCCCCGAGCTCAATTTAGATTCACCAGGGCATGGTATCTTTTCCTGAATGCTTTGCCTGCGTACCAAATGGCACCCTATTCCCTACATAGTGCACTACTTTTGACCAGAACCCAGAGAGAGAAGAAGAGAAAGATAGATAGATAGGAGGAAGAGAAAGATAGAGAGAGAGTCACGTTCGTTGAATGGAGGAGACCAAGGAGCAGCGTGATGTGAATACATTATTCTATTTATTAACGAAGAAACATTAAACAAACTATACAAAACAACAAAACGAACGTGACGCTATATATAAACAAGTGCAGACACAGGCAACTAACCATAGACAATAACCCACAAACTAAACTGGAAAATGGCAACCTAAATAGGATCCCCAATCAGAGACAACGATCAACAGCTGCTTCTGATTGGGAACCAATCTAGGCCACCATAGACCTACATATGCCTAGACTAACTACACACACCTAGACATACATAAACCCTATACAATACCAAAACCCCATAGATATATAAAACCCCTAGATAAGACAAAAAACACACATGCCACCCTCGTCACACCCTGACCTAACCAAATATATAAAGAAAACAAAGATAACTAAGGTCAGGGCGTGACAGAGAGCGAGACTAGTGCACTTCAGGGAACAGAGTGCAATTTCATCTCCAGTTAGTCATGAACACATTATCTCCAGTTAGTCATGAAGAAATTATCTTCAGTTAGTCATGAAGAAATTATCTTCAGTTAGACATTAATACATTATCTCCAGTTAGACATTAATACATTATCTCCAGTTCGACATGATGTCACAGATCCCCCCGGTACTGCTGCTCATTCCGTTCACCAGCTCCGGAGATCTATGTCACCGGCCTTCTAAATGTCACTAAACTGTATCATTACCACCAATCCCAGACTGTCTTGTCTCATTACGCACACCTGGTTCCCATTCCCCCTGATTATTATGTGTATATATGTGCCCTCTGTTCCCCATTGTCCTTGTCGATTGTTGTCCCATGTCCGTTGGTCTTTTGAGTACCTGTTATTGTGCACTTGTTATTACGGGTCTCGTCCCATGTATTATTTTACACCTCGATCTTTTGTTTGGGTTACATCCCTGTGTTTTATATATACGGTCCTGTGTGAGGCTGGTGTAGAGAGTCAGGCGCAGCACAGCAGAATTGAGTAATCAATGTACTTTACTCAAAAATACACAAATACGTACTCCGACTACGCCGGGGATCTGGAATTCCGGACCATCGCGGCCTCCACCAGATGGAACAAGTCGGCTATGGTCACCGTGTTCCGCAGCGGACTGCGGGAGGAGGTACTGATGGAGTTAGCCTGCCGTGATGACAACCTGTCACTCGACCAGCTCATCAGCATGGCGATCTGGTTGGACAACCTCCTGTGACGAGGACCTGCGAGGAATCCGAAGCCCATGGCTACACCTGCTCCATGGCCAGAGCCGATGGAGGTGGACTCTGCACGTTTGCCCGAGGCAGAGCGGAGGAGGAATCTGGGCCTACGTTCTCGTTGTTGTGGACCGGTTTTCTAAAGCTTGTCACCTCCTTCCTCTGCCTGGGCTCCCGTCGGCCATGCAAATCTCGGAGGCTCTTTTTGCACTCGTCTTCCGGCAAAACGGGATCTCGGAGAATATTGTGTCAGACCGTGGCTCTCAGTTCACCTCATGCGTATGGAAAGCGTTCATGGAACGCCTGCCGGTCACGGTCAGTCTCACCTCTGGATACCGTCCTCAAGCTAATGGGCAGGTGGAGAGGGTTAATCAGAAATTGGGCAGGTTCCTGAGGTGTTACTGTCAGGACCGGCCGGGGGAGTGGGTGGATTTTCTACCTTGGGCTGAGTACGAATTCCCTCCGCCACTCCTCCACTAATCTCACTCCTTTCCAGTGCGTATTGGGGTATTAGCAGGCCCTGGCACCTTGGCATCTGAGCCAGACCGAGGCCCCTGCGGTGGACGAGTGGTTTTGGCGTGCTGAGGAGACCTGGAACGCGGTACACACTCGTCTCCAGCGGGCCGTGCGTCGGGAAAAGGAAAAGGCCGCCACCGCAGTGAGAAGCCTGTTTTTTCTCCAGGCGACTGGGTCTGGCTCTCCACTCGGAACCTGCCGGAAGCTGAGCCTACAGTTTGTGGGGCCATTTTTTAGTCCTGAGGAGGGTTAATGAGGTAACGTACCGTTTGCAACTCCCTGCTGAATACCGCATTAACCCAAATTTTTGTGTGTCTCTCCTCAGGCCAGTGGTGCCTGGTCCCCACATCGAGGGAGGTCCGGCGTACTTGGTCCATGAAGTCCTGGATTCGAGGCGTGGGGCGGGGCGTCTCCAGTACCTCATCGTCTGGGAGGTTATTTTCCACCATAATTTGCAAATAAATTCATTAAAAATCCTACAATGTGATTTTCTTGATTTTTTTCTTCTCATTTTGTCTGTCATAGTTGAAGTGTACCTATGATGAAAATTACAGGCCTCTCTCATCTTTTTAAGTGGGAGAACTTGCACAATTGGTGGCTGACTAAATACTTTTTTGCCCCACTGTATATACAGTATATACGCACCTGTTTGTTTTGGGCTTCGTACCCGTCGTTTTCATGACATACTTTATTTTGGGTGGAGAAATAAAACCCTCTGTTACGTATTCCTGCGCCTGTCTCTTTTCATTATGCAGCGTGACACATGAGTACATTATCTCCAGTTAGCCATGGATGGAGGAAACAAATTAGTCACACAGAGTTATGAGACGCTCACTCCATAACCAGGTTATACATTTCATACTCTCAAGGTTTTATAGTTTAGGGCGGAGAAGCAGCAGTGCAATGGTACAGAAGGAGGGAGGAGGAGCGAGGGAGGGCGAGAGAGAGCAGGGGAGGAGAGAGAGAATAGAGTTTAGATAAGAAACCTTTTGAGCTTTTGATTCAGCTCCTTTTGATTCAGCTCCTTTTGATTCAGCTCCTTTTGATTCAGCTTCTTTTGATTTAGTTCCTTTTGAGTCAGTTCCTTTTGATTCAGCTCCTTTTGATTTAGTTCCTTTTGATTCAGCTCCTTTTGATTTAGTTCCTTTTGATTTAGTTGCTTTTGAGTCAGTTCCTTTTGATTCAGCTCCTTTTGATTCAGTTCCTTTTGATTTAGTTCCTTTTGAGTCAGTTCCTTTTGATTCAGTTCCTTTTGATTCAGTTCCTTTTGAGTCAGTTCCTTTTGATTTAGTTCCTTTTGAGTCAGTTCCTTTTGATTCAGTTCCTTTTGATTCAGTTCCTTTTGAGTCAGTTCCTTTTGAGTCAGTTCCTTTTGATTCAGTTCCTTTTGATTCAGCTCCTTTTGATTCAGTTCCTTTTGATTCAGTTCCTTTTGATTTATTTTCTCCAGAAGACTTGGTAGCATGTTGAAATTAGCATGTTTCACAATTAATTTTAGCTAATTCAATAATAATAACAATGTTTTGATAATATACAAACTATACGTTGTGTTATGTACTTTTTGTTTTTAAACCCCTCATCTCAGTTCAGTACTGCGGTAGATAGTTGCTATACTTCTCTCAGTCAGTGTCAGCCCAGATTCAATGGGATGATAACTAACCCAGGATGTATGGGAGTTTATGCACTAGGGTCTCTGTCAAGTACAGTCATCACTCTCACTCCTCACCTTTGACCTCTTACTGGTTAATCTGGTAGCTCACATATATCATATCGTCACGTTTGATGACAAACATGGCACTATATCACGGACATCTTCTGGATTCATGTTATCGGCTTGATATGTAGTTGCTGCAGCTTGAACTATCCGAAATGAACGGGATGTATGATGGAGGTACGTTTTCAAAACATTTCGCGTTCGCCAAGGTGAAAACACATCGACTAGAAGGAAAGGATAGCCTACTGAACTTCCCGTTTAAATTCATAGCATCTGAATAGGACCAGGCAATTAAAACTCTTTACCATTTATTTTGTTACCTTCCTTTTATTTGCCCTTTTCAAGGTCTACGAGTCCTAAGTATACATGACACTAATTACAAAGATGATCCAGTCATTGACCTTTTCTACGGATTATAGCCTTTTCTCTTTAGTCCACCTCCACACTGAGAGAAAGGGCAGCTTATAGAAAAGTTATCAGGGAAAGTTACTTTATGAAAAGTTTTTGACTCCAACCATACCGATCACTTATGGGCAGGCATTTTACTGATATCGTTCGTTACGATAAGTAGCCTATACTAGAGAAATGTGAAGTTTGAAATTAAATAAGTTTGCTAATATGGGCGATTGTTAAGGGGAGAATTGATGCCTACAACCATCAAACTAGTAGTAGTAGTTTAAAGGAGAATAAATACAAACTGGGGTCCACATTGATGTTATAAACTTAGACTTCTATTTATAATTATCACATCAATTCAGGCAATTTATTATGATACGGATTGTTGTCCATAAACCCAGCTCTAACTCCTACCCAGAATAATACATGTTGTCTATATGTCCCAGCTCTAACTCCTACCCAGAATAATACATGTTGTCTATATGTCCCAGCTCTAACTCCTACCCAGAATAATACATGTTGTCTATATGTCCCAGCTCTAACTCCTAACCAGAATAATACATGTTGTCTATATGTCCCAGCTCTAACTCCTACCCAGAATAATACATGTTGTCTATATGTCCCAGCTCTAACTCCTACCCAGAATAATACATGTTGTCTATTTGTCCCAGCTCTAACTCCTACCCAGAATAATACATGTTGTCTATATGTCCCAGCTCTAACACCTACCCAGAATAATACATGGTGTCTATATGTCCCAGCTCTAACACCTACCCAGAATAATACATGTTGTCTATATGTCCCAGCTCTAACTCCTACCCAGAATAATACATGTTGTCTATATGTCCCAGCTCTAACACCTACCCAGAATAATACATGGTGTCTATATGTCCCAGCTCTAACACCTACCCAGAATAATACATGGTGTCTAT
This sequence comes from Salvelinus namaycush, assembly GCF_016432855.1. Lineage (NCBI taxonomy): Eukaryota > Metazoa > Chordata > Actinopteri > Salmoniformes > Salmonidae > Salvelinus > Salvelinus namaycush. Next base: position 110,418 of record NW_024060464.1, on the reverse strand, counting down.
ATGTCCCAGCTCTAACTCCTACCCAGAATAATACATGTTGTCTATATGTCCCAGCTCTAACTCCTAACCAGAATAATACATGTTGTCTATATGTCCCAGCTCTAACTCCTACCCAGAATAATACATGTTGTCTATATGTCCCAGCTCTAACTCCTACCCAGAATAATACATGTTGTCTATTTGTCCCAGCTCTAACTCCTACCCAGAATAATACATGTTGTCTATATGTCCCAGCTCTAACACCTACCCAGAATAATACATGGTGTCTATATGTCCCAGCTCTAACACCTACCCAGAATAATACATGTTGTCTCTATGTCCCAGCTCTAACTCCTACCCAGAATAATACATGTTGTCTATAGGTCCCAGCTCTAACACCTACCCAGAATAATACATGGTGTCTATATGTCCCAGCTCTAACACCTACCCAGAATAATACATGGTGTCTATATGTCCCAGCTCTAACTCCTACCCAGAATAATACATGGTGTCTATATGTCCCAGCTCTAACTCCTACCCAGAATAATACATGGTGTCTATATGTCCCAGCTCTAACACCTACCCAGAATAATACATGTTGTCTATATGTCCCAGCTCTAACTCCTACCCAGAATAATACATGTTGTCTATATGTCCCAGCTCTAACACCTACCCAGAATAATACATGTTGTCTATATGTCCCAGCTCTAACTCCTACCCAGAATAATACATGTTGTCTATATGTCCCAGCTCTAACTCCTACCCAGAATAATACATGTTGTCTATATGTCCCAGCTCTAACTCCTACCCAGAATAATACATGTTGTCTATATGTCCCAGCTCTAACTCCTACCCAGAATAATACATGTTGTCTATATGTCCCAGCTCTAACTCCTACCCAGAATAATACATGGTGTCTATATGTCCCAGCTCTAACACCTACCCAGAATAATACATGGTGTCTATATGTCCCAGCTCTAACTCCTACCCAGAATAATACATGGTGTCTATATGTCCCAGCTCTAACTCCTACCCAGAATAATACATGTTGTCTATATGTCCCAGCTCTAACTCCTACCCAGAATAATACATGTTGTCTATATGTCCCAGCTCTAACTCCTACCCAGAATAATACATGTTGTCTATATGTCCCAGCTCTAACTCCTACCCAGAATAATACATGTTGTCTATAGGTCCCAGCTCTAACTCCTACCCAGAACAATACATGTTGTCTATATGTCCCAGCTCTAACACCTACCCAGAATAATACATGTTGTCTATTTGTCCCAGCTCTAACTCCTACCCAGAATAATACATGTTGTCTATAGGTCCCAGCTCTAACTCCTACCCAGAATAATACATGTTGTCTATATGTCCCAGCTCTAACACCTACCCAGAATAATACATGTTGTCTATTTGTCCCAGCTCTAACTCCTACCCAGAATAATACATGTTGTCTATATGTCCCAGCTCTAACTCCTACCCAGAATAATACATGTTGTCTATATGTCCCAGCTCTAACTCCTACCCAGAATAATACATGCTGTCTATATGTCCCAGCTGTAACTCCCACCCAGAATAATACATGTTGTCTATATGTCCCAGCTCTAACTCCTACCCAGAATAATACATGTTGTCTATATGTCCCAGCTCTAACTCCTACCCAGAATAATACATGTTGTCTCTATGTCCCAGCTCTAACTCCTACCCAGAATAATACATGTTGTCTATATGTCCCAGCTCTAACACCTACCCAGAATACTACATGTTGTCTCTATGTCCCAGCTCTAACTCCTACCCAGAATAATACATGCTGTCTATATGTCCCAGCTCTAACTCCTACCCAGAATAATACATGTTGTCTATATGTCCCAGCTCTAACTCCTACCCAGAATAATACATGTTGTCTATTTGTCCCAGCTCTAACTCCTACCCAGAATAATACATGTTGTCTATATGTCCCAGCTCTAACTCCTACCCAGAATAATACATGTTGTCTCTATGTCCCAGCTCTAACTCCTACCCAGAATAATACATGTTGTCTATATGTCCCAGCTCTAACTCCTACCCAGAATTATACATGTTGTCATCAAGGCAAATGGTGGCTATTTGAAGAATCTCAAATATAGAATATATTTTGATTTGTTTAACACTTTTCTTTGGTTACTACATGATTCCATATGTGTTATTTCATAGCTTTGATGTCTTCACTATTATTCTACAATGTAGAAAATAGTAAAAATAAAGAAAAACACTTGAATGAGTAGTAGTTAGAACACTTTTACCTGGTAGGGGTAAAGTGACTAGGCAACAGGTTAGATAATAAACAGTAACAGCAGCGTATGTGATGAGTTAGTGAAAATGGGGGTCAATGCATATAGTCTGCGTAGCTATTTGACTAACATTTTTTTGGGAGGTTGATGGCTCAGGGGTAGAAGGTGTTCAGGATCCTGTTTGTTCCAGACTTGGTGCATCAGTACTGCTTGTATTAGGTCTGCAGTGCCTTGCGGTTGGATGCCAAGCAGTTGCCGTACCAAGCGGTGATGCAGATAGTTAAAGATGGTCTCAATGCAGCTGTAGAACCTTTTGAGGATCTGAGATGACCCCATGCCAAATCTTATCAGCCTCCTGAGGGAGAAGAGGCATTGTCGTGTCCTCTTCACGACTGTGTTGGTGTGTGTGAACCATGTTAAGTCCTTAGTGATATGGACACCAAGGAACTTTCTATTCTCTTTGATTCTCTTTTATCTTTCTATTCACTTCTATTCTATTCACTTCTATTATCTTCTGTTCTTTGATTTTTTCTATTCTATTCTCTTCTGTTCTCTTCTATTCAATTATCTTCTAGCTCTATTCTCTTCTATTCAATTATCTTCTGTTCTCTTCTATTCAATTATCTTCTAGCTCTATTCTCTTCTATTCAATTATCTTCTGTTCTC